>NC_027751.1:13761393-13765338 GCF_000695525.1 Brassica oleracea var. oleracea
GACATCTTAACATACCTGTTTTTGCTTCCGGTTGTCGGTGAACTAACCCCATGAATTCGGTTATACGTCGTTGGTATTCTTCCGTAAGCAATCTCGTGTTCGGATCCAAATGAGGTCGATCGATCCAAGAACGAAAATAATTTGAAGAAGACATGTTTTTTATGAATCAAATTCGTGTGTAAAGAGAGTAAGAGGGAGGATGAAGATATGGAGTGAATGAAGAGGAAGAGGGGTGCTTGTATTTATAGTTGAAATCCTGCCGACAGACCGAGGAAATTCCGAAGGAATTCCGACGGAAACGGCTAGTTCGTCGGAACTTCCTCGGAATTTTTAAAATCCCCCAACGGCTCTCTAACGGCTATAATATATTCTCGGAATTCATCGGTTTTTTTCTGAGGAATACGTTTTTCCTCGGTATTCCATAAAATCCCCCAACGGCTCTCTTATGCTTTGTACGTTGTAAACTCACAGACAATATGAGTCTTGAGCTAAGGGTCGCTATGAGACTGACGAGTATGGTGAACTCGCTATGAGAGTGAACCAGTATCGTACTACAAACCTGTAACTCTTTACATTAATAATCGAAGGAGAAGTTCATAGTCTTTAGTTTTACAATATCTAAAGTCTATCACTGGTGCGGTGGAACTGATCGGAAGCATCGCGACGGAAGAACGATGGTGGAATCACGAAACAGAGGTGATCAGGAGAAGACGACGACCGCAGATCCACTGAAATCGATGGATCTTCAACGAATTCAAGATGAGATGGATTTGACGAAGCTCAACTACGATACGCTAGCTCGAAACGATAGATCAACTAAGGAACGAGTGGAATCGATGTCGATGAAGGTCGATTCGGTGGAAAAGAATATCGAAGCTATTGGCGTTGAGACTACCGCGAGATTCAAAGCTCTTGAGAGGAGGATGACAGTTATCACGGATCTCTTGACTCGATTTGAAGAATCGGCTGTGTTTCCGCAACGTCATGGGAAAGAAATTGCGTCAGCATCGGAAACTCAGATCCCTCAGGTACCGATAACTATCTCTGAACCGGAACTACCTC
Source organism: Brassica oleracea var. oleracea (assembly GCF_000695525.1). Taxonomy (NCBI): domain Eukaryota; kingdom Viridiplantae; phylum Streptophyta; class Magnoliopsida; order Brassicales; family Brassicaceae; genus Brassica; species Brassica oleracea. The sequence continues at coordinate 13,762,456 of NC_027751.1, forward strand.
CAACACAGATAGGTTATCGAGGAATCCATGGTACTCTTGCGAATCGTGATAAGATGCTGCGAAAAATTGAAATCCCTGTGTTCTCTGGTCCATTGCCATTCGATTGGATTTCTCGTGTGGAAAGATTTTTCAGGTTTGGTAACTACAATGAAAACGAGAAACTACATCTGGTTTCCTTGAGCTTGGAAGGTCCGGCGTTGCAGTGGTTCAATGGGGAGATTATCTGTGATCCTTTTGTCAACTGGGAGCAGTTTACTCAGAGGTTGCTAGACAGATTTGGGGGTCCAATTGACAACGATCCTGCAGCAAGATTGTTCTGTTTGAAACAGGAGGGAGAAGTTGAAGATTATGTTAACGAGTTTGAAGCTTTGAGAAACCAAGTAACGGGAATTGACGAGAAGAACTTAATCAAGGTGTTCTTCAATGGTTTGAAGTCTGAAATGAAAGAAGTTATTCGGATGAAGGAGCCAGTGAGTTTAACTGATCACAAACTTGCGGTGTTGAAGATGCAGAGTACAACGTTTTGTAAAGTGATTGGTTCAGCTCAGGGGAGTGAGTCTCATCGAAGTTTCTCAAGACACTCTTCTACAGCTTGTTCTTTGAACTTTCCAGCAAAACAGAGTGGTGATACTCTTAAGTTGGATTCAACGGCAAACAAAGAAAACGCTAATCCACAGAAGAATTCAGTACGTTCAAGACTACAATACTCTGACGTGGAACTTGACTGCATGCGTAAAGACAAGATTTGTTTCCGTTGTAAGGCGCCATGGTCTCCAGCCCATAAAGACGTCTGCCCCAATAGACAGCTAAGAGTCCTCACGGTGATCAACGGTTTGGAAATTGAGGTTGTTGATTCAAAGAGAGAGGAGGAGTTATTTGTCGATCAACAACAACAAGTACTCCGTACATTATCACTCAACTCTTACCTGGGCATTAACTCCCCAAAGACAACTAAGATAAAGGGGATATATACAAGACAAGGAGGTGATAGTCATGCTCGATAGCGGAGCATCTCACAACTTCATTTCTCCTGAAGTTGTGGACAAGCTACGGCTTAAGGTTTATGCTGACAGTAGCTTGGACGTGTTGTTGGGAAATGGTGTGACTGGTAACGCTTTGGGAATTTGCCAAGCAGTCGCTTTTCAAATAAACAAGACCAACTTCACAAGTGACTTCATCTTTTTTGGAACTGGGAAACGTGGATATGATACTCGGCATTCAATGGCTTGAAACATTAGGCATTTGCGAAGTGGACTGGAGGGAGCAGGTCCTTTAGTTTGTCTACAATGGGAATAAGGTGACTTTGCGGGGTGAGAAAGAGCTGCACTGCACCAAGTTCTCATTCAAGTCGTTGTTGCCAGTCCCTACATGTAGTAAGACAGGAAGGGTAGCGCTTCTTGCTACATCTAGTGCTACATCTTCAAAACCAGAATCATCACCAAAATTCCCACTGCTACTCCAAGAATATTCAGATGTGTTTGATGTTCCTACTACTTTACCTCCATTTCGAGGAAAAGAACACGCAATTACATTAAAGCAAGGAGTTTCTGCAGTATCTGTTTGCCCATTTCGTTATCCTCACGCAAGCAAGGTAGCGATGGAACAGATGGTGACTGAAATGCTCTCCACAGGAATCATACAACCTAGTACCAGCCCTTTCTCGAGTCCAGTATTACTGGTGAAGAAGAAGGACGGGTCACTGCATTTCTGTGTCGATTATCGAGCATTAAATAGAGCTACGGTGTTGGATAAATATACCCTATTCCAGTTATCGATCAGCTCTTAGACGAACTTCATGGTGCTTCAGTGTTCACAAAGTTGGATCTACGTTCTGGTTATCACCAGATTAGAATGGTCAAGGCAGACATTCCGAAGACAGCTTTCAGAACAGTAGAAGGTCACTATGAGTTTCTAGTCATACCTTTTGGCTTGACTAACACGCCAGCTACGTTCCAGGCATTGATGAATCAGGTTTTCAAACCATTCCTTCGCCGGTTCGTACTGGTATTTTTCGATGATATCTTGATATACAGTACGAACGAAGAAGAGCACGAGGAACACTTGAGGTTGGTATTGCAAGTGTTACGCGAACAGAAGATGTATGCCAATATGAAGAAATGTACCTTTGGAGTGAAATCTGTGGAGTACTTAGGACACATCATTTCTTCAGAAGGAGTAGCTACAGATTCGGTGAAAACAGAGGCAATGACTGTGTTGCCAACTCCAAAGACAGTCAAACAACTACGGGGGTTCTTGGGTCTAACGGGTTATTACAGACGTTCGTCAAGGCTTATGGCAGTATAGCTCGACCGCTCACGTAGTTACTGAAGAAAGATCAGTTTGAATGGTCTCAGGAGACACATCAAGCGTTTGATCAGTTGAAATCTGCAATGGTTCAGGCACCGGTTCTAGCTCTATCGGACTTCGATCAGGTGTTTGTCGTAGAATCTGATGCATCTGGGTTTGGCTTGGGCGCAGTGTTGATGCTAAACAAAAGACCTATCGCGTTTTTTAGCCATGCGTTAACGCCAAGGGAACAAATGAAGCCGACGTATGAACGAGAATTCATGGCTATTGTCATGGCCATTAGAAAATGGAAGCATTATCTACTGGGTCGCAAATTTCATGTCCATACGGATCAACGAAGTTTAAAGTTCTTATTGGAGCAGAAGGAAGTAAATTTGGAGTACCAAAAGTGGTTGACTAAGATACTTGGCTTCGACTTTGACATTGATATCTTGCATATTTTCATTGTCTTATCCATTCACCCATGTGCATTTTGATCATATAGACTAGGATTTAGCCATGTTTAGGTTGCATTTTGCATACATGAGTCCTTATCAGGTATTGGAGTACCACATGGAGTTCTTGGAGACATTTGGG
>NC_027751.1:13765509-13779939 GCF_000695525.1 Brassica oleracea var. oleracea
GAATTCATTTCTACTCAAGGGCCTTTTGGTCATTTTATTATGCACGTTTTTACTTCTGAAAACCTATGTTTTAAGTACTTTTTGGCAGCCACCAGACAGATTATCTTTTGTTCTTAGAAAAACCTTTGGAAAGTTCATCTCTTGAATCATCTTTGTTCATCTAGTATTTGCAATTCTATGTTTTCCAATTCTTTGTTGTATCCCTCTGTATGATTAATCTAATATCCAAAATGGGTTTAAGAGGAATCATGAAGAGTAGTGAGTAATCACCATTTGAATTCATGGGTTAGGAAGATTAAGGGTGATTAGGTTAGAGCTACGATGTTTTAGAGTAGATCATTCCTAAACCTTGCTAGTAGAGTAATCATAATGCATCTTCTGAGTTAGCTTCATAAAAGTTGATCTTTAGGCATTTCCCACCCAAAAGGTGTTCGATGAAATGCCTGAAACAACTCTTCTAAGCTTTTAGCATATTTTGCCAAAGACATTTGTTGTTAGAAATGCTAAGATAGCCTTAGACCTGTTAGTAATGATTGCTTCCATATTATTCAACCGAAGACATTTGTTGTTTGAAATGTGTTAGTAAATGAACATTCATCTAGACATAGAGTTTGTTTAGATTCGTGTCTAAGCTTAAGGTAGATAGTTTGATTGTTCGTTTGTCATCCTTAGTTCGAAACTTGATCACCCAAGGTTTAATTCCTATGCCCATGAGTTCTCATTTCCTTAGTTAAGAAAGTCAACTCAATTACCGTTTTTATTATTCTGAAACTGCATTAGTAATAATCATTAGTTTAGAAAACTTTTAAAATCATCGGTTGCACTTAGATTAAGTAAGTACTTGCATTCTCAGTGCTTGAAATCCCTTAGAATTGGTTCGACAATCATTTATACTACAACATTTGTCTTAGGAGCCTTGAAAACTCCTAATATCAGACATCTTTTACCAGCCAGGTCCTGAGAATAAAGCAGCTGATAGATTATCTTGATCAATGTCAATATCATCTCTCTGTTTGGCTTTGACAGTACCTACAGCTTTACAATGGGAAGATCTATTTCACGAGATTAAGGAAGATACAGGGATCCAGAACATTATTGTGCAGTTGCAAGCGGGAGAGTTGAGTTCTAAGAAGTATCAAGTGATTGACGGGAAGTTATGGTCCAAGAAACGTCTGGTGGTTCCAAAATCTTCGCGTTTTCTACCTTTGATCCTACAAGAAGCTCATGACAGTAAGATGGGAGGTCATTCGGGAGTTCTGAAAACAGTGAAGAGAGTTCAATGTTCATTTTTTTGGAAGGGAATGTATAAGCAGATTCAACAATATGTCGCCTCTTGTGCAGTATGTCTGACTCACAAACACTCCACCTTGTCGGCAGCAGGTTTGCTACAAACGTTGCCGATTCCTGAAGAAAGAATCTTCTTAAGTTCCTTCTGGACTGAGGTATTTCGCTTGTCAGGAACTACATTGAAGTATAGCACCGCTTTTTATCCTCAAACGGACGGTCAATCTGAGGTTTTGAATCGTTGTTTAGAAACATATCTATGCTGTTTCTCTTCGTCTCACCCTCGCTCGTGGCATACTTACTTGGCGTGGGCTCAGTTATGGTATAACACGACATATCACAAATCTCTTCAAACAACTCCATTCAAAGCCCTATTTGGCAGAGATCCCCCACCTTTATTACGGTTTGAACCAGGATCTTCGACGAATTTTGAGTTGGACAGAGCTTTGAGGGAGAGGGATGATGCGTTGGAAGCCTTGAAAGAGAATCTGTTGAGGGCTCAAGACATTATGAAAACTCAGGCTGATAAATCTCGTCGCGAGGTGGAGTTTGTTATCGGAGACATGGTCTATCTGAAGTTGCAGCCTTACAAACAGAAGACGGTTGCTAGACGTTTCAGTCAAAAGCTGGCTGCTAAGCTTTATGCTCTTTATAAGATCATTGAACGTGTGGGAAGGGTTGCCTACAAGCTTCAGCTTCCTCCAGAGGCTCGGATTCATGCGGTCTTTCATGTTTCTCAATTGAAGCTAGCGGTGGGACAACATATTCAGTGTGAGGAACTCCCACCTGGGTGCCTTACTGTTAAGGATGCTGTGGAGGAGCCAGAGGATGTCTTGGACAAGCGCTATAATTCGAAGGGAGATTTGGAACTTTTGGTGAAGTGGAAGAACATATCTTCATTGGAGAATTCTTGGATGTTGTATCAGGAATTTCACGCTTGTTTTCCATCTTACTAGCTTGAGGGCAAGCTGGATTTCGTTAGGGGAAGTATTGATAGGTTCAAGAAGGTTTACATTCGTAAGAAAGGAGATAAAGAACCGTTGGAGTCAAGTGAAGAAAAGAGTTGAGGAGTTATGAAGTGAAGTGAATAACAAGGAAGTGGTGAAACTTCTATTTCAGAGAGAGTCTTTGCAGGTACAGATGGAGATGATATAAATAGCTATTGTATATGCGTTTTGGAGTCTTATGCTTTGTATGTTGTAAACTCACAGACGATTTGAGTCTTGAGCTAACAACCGCTATGAGACTGACGAGAATGGTGAACTCGCTATGAGAGTGAACCAGTATCGTACTACAAAGTTGTAACTCTTTACATTGATAATCAAAGGAGAAGTTCATAGTCTTTAGTTTTACAATATCTAAAGTCTACCAAAAACATTTTTTCAAATTTGTGTTTACGAAGGAGCAGAGCAAGTGGATCATGTTCATGAAAGTGAGGTTGATGGAACATCTGCTTGTTCGGATCGAGCAAGAAACTGAATGAATTTGTATGTTGGACAAACCCTCAAGGAGATAGTAAGAAGCTCAATGAATTTAGCAAACATCGTAATAAAGTCAGAACCATATGGTCTCCAAAAAGAATTCTTTAGTTTTAAATCTTTGTTTTGTGGAGTTGGAAAAGAATTTCACAGAGTAGAATGATTTTGGCTTCCCAAAGTGCAAAAGTTTTTTACCAATCTGAATAATTATTTGATTGAACCATTCTTTCGTGTTAGTGACTTAAGTGTATCAGTTGCTTCAGACCTTTTTAATGGATATAAGTCAATTAAGCTGAAACTCTTAGCTCATGAGAATCAAACTGTGGGGAAACCATGGACCAAGACTCAGAAGATCGGCAACAGCAGAAGCCTCTTCTCCTATAGAAAAGAAAAAAAGAAAACTGCACACTCCCTGCGCAGGCATTACCCTGTTCAGGTTCAAAGGGACTTTCTCAGCCTGTTCCCAGGCTACCCCGCTTTTTAGCAGGCTAGCCTGGTTCAAGCACCCCTGGTGCTTTTCATGTCAATTCACCATCCAAATCACATATAAAAGTATTTAAAACATCAACTCAGTTTGTTTTTTTATTACTGACTCAAAGGAACAAACAGAAACATAAACCATACATAGTTCTAAAGTTTAACAGACAGAGAGACTACTAAAGCTTACCAACATGTTGTGCCTTATTCAGGTATAGTCCAACAGGCACCTGTAAGCAAGGTCTTGTTTCCACTCTTTCCCTGAGGAACCATAAGCAAAATAAAGATGACAACAGGCAGAGATCACATTAAGAACACATTTTTGACCATATAAGAGTAACTAACATGTTTGTAAAGCTGATGACCACTGAGAAAACTGACCTTTTTACTTCTGATTAGCCTTGACATAGCTCTCTGGCAAGTAGATTTCACCACCAACTTCACCGTGCTGCTCTCCGCTGATTGTTTTCTTTGCAACATTGAACTCTTGACTCATAGCCTCCATCCCTTTTCTGAGCGCTTCCTCAGCAGTGCCGTAACCATTCTCCTCTGCATACTTCCTGATGTCTTCAGTTATCTTCATGGAGCAGAATTTTGGTCCACACATGGAGCAAAAGTGTGCAACCTTCGCTCCATCAGCTGGAAGAGTCTCATCATGGAAGGACATAGCGGTCATAGGGTCCAAGGACAGAGCAAACTGATCCATCCACCTAAACTCAAACCGCGCCTTGCTCAGCGCATCGTCCCACGCCTGTGCATGTGGATGCTGCTTGGCCAGATCAGCTGCATGTGCGGCTATCTTGTAAGCTATAACCCCAGCCTTCACATCGTCTCTGTTTGGTAACCCGAGATGCTCTTTGGGTGTTACATAGCAAAGAAGAGCTGTGCCCAAGGCTCCAATATTGGCAGCTCCAATGGCGGAGGTGATGTGATCATATCCAGGAGCAATATCAGTAGTCAAAGGACCAAGCGTGTAGAATGGTGCCTCGTTACACCATTCAAGCTGCTTCTGCATATTCTCTGGAATCTTGTTCATTGGCACATGCCCTGGCCCTTCATTCATCACCTTGAAATAAAAAAAAATCAACCAGTATTGAGAAGATGTATAGGGATTGATCTGAGATTTCGAGGGCTATAAACATTTTTTTAAGAGCTTTAATAAAAAAAAAAAAAGTTTGTAATTTGGGAGCCTATCTCTATATAAAAAACCTCTAAAAATTTTGGGGATCAAGGCCAAAGTTTCATGCGGATGTGCCAAGATCGGCCTATTGTATGCAACGAAAATGAAGACTAGTGAGTTAAATTAAGTAGTACACTAGTACCTGCACATCTTTCTCCCATGCTCGGCGAGTAAGTTCACCTTGAGTAAGAAGCTCAGCAAACTGAGCAGTGTCATTAGCATCATAGATGGATCCAGGTCTCAGACCATCCCCTATTGAAAGAGCCACATCATACTGGTTACAGATGTCTAGAATATCATCCCAGTGCTCATAGGCAAAGTTCTCCTTGTGGTAAGCTAAGCACCACTTAGCATGGATGGATCCTCCACGAGAAACGATCCCAGTCATACGCTTAGCCGTTAAAGGAATGTAACGCAGCAGAACACCAGCGTGGATAGTGAAGTAGTCCACACCTTGCTCGGCTTGTTCAATTAGAGTCTCTCTGAACACTTCCCAGGTAAGATTCTCAGCAATACCATCCACTTTCTCAAGGGCTTGATAAATGGGGACGGTGCCAACAGGAACAGCTGAGTTCCTTAGGATCCACTCGCGTGTCTCGTGGATGTGACGACCAGTCGAGAGGTCCATGATTGTATCAGCTCCCCACATGGTCGCCCACTGAACCTTGTAGACCTCTTCTTCAATGGAGCTTGCAACGGCTGAGTTTCCGATATTGGCATTGACCTTGACCAAGAACTTTCTACCGACAATCATCGGTTCAAGCTCCAAATGCTTCTTGTTGGAAGGGATGATGGCTCTCCCACGTGCAACTTCTGATCTCACAAACTCAGGGTCGAGCTTCTCCCTTGTAGCGCAGTAGAGCATCTCCTCGGTTATGATTCCTTGCTTTGCGTAGTACATTTGGGTGAACCTTGGTGTTCCTAGCTTCTCGCGACGATCAATCCACTCCTTCCTTAGCTTAGGAAGCCCTGTTTTGACAAGTTTTGATTTGTTTATTGTAATAGTCACATAGAAAGTGTGAATAAACACAAGCTTGAGTGACATACCAACGTGTGGGTCAACAGTTTGAGGACCACTAGTGTCGTAGTTATCAAAAGCTGGCTCACCACCAGACAGATGCACACGTCTGAAAGGAACTTTGAGAACATGACCAGATTCCTCATGAACAACCTCACTGAAACAATAAAAAACCAAACGAATAACTTCGAGGCGAGTCATGGGTAAAGCCAAATAAAACATTCGCCTGTAGTTCCCAAAATTTTCGTAAAAAATTACATAAACAAACGTCCCTAAATTTATACAAAAAAATTGTTAAATTTTTTCATAAATCACTTACAGCCGCTAAAATCTCAGAATCGGCCCTAGATGACTTAACATGAAAATTGTGAATTGAGTGTATACTTACATGTGTTCTTTAGTGCTCTTAGGGAAGCATTCCTCAAACGATGGGATTGGCTGAAAATCAGGAGAAGAAGGGTCGATGGTGTGTTTTCTCTGCTTGGCTCTCTCTGAGTTAGTGGTTGGTGGATCAAACGTCAACGTGGCTCGTGTGGTTGTTGTGTCTTTCTTGAACCGAACGGCAGCAGCTTGGACAACCACATCGAAGCCAGGTAGCAAGGAGGAGTTTGGAAGTTTGGGCCAGGCGGAGTGGTTCTTGTTGTTGTTGTTGCATACGACAGACATCAAAGTACTACTGTGTACGGAAGACATGTCTGCAAGATATATTAAAGTGGTTATGGATGAGATACACCAAGTTCTAAGAATACATGCATCAAAACATAAACAACTGATGGACTTTTATGCACATGTCAAGAGTGGATCAAAGAAGGAAAAAAAAGGACAAGAACCTGGAAGATGGAGCTGTGGATCTGATGAATGAAGAGTATGAAACTCGTTGGAACTCAATCTCACTGGAACCACACGCTACACTCTGATAACAAAAAAAGAAAGAAAAATGGTTGGGGTCCTTTTAAAAGGAGCAGAAAGGATACTATTGGTGTGATAGATATTTTGTCACTCCTGAATCCAAATGCATCCAATAAGTTTGCTTACGTGTCGCCTGTTTCCCAGATATTTTTTGTCAGCGTCCTTTCTGATAAGAATCGTAAGGAGGAGGAGACTTGTTATTAATACAAGGCCCTTAATTGGTTTTATTTTATTTTCTTCGTTAAATAACATCCGTTGGTTCCCTAGGTAACTTTTGTAATTTTCATTGTTTAAAACTGGGCGTTCGGTATCCGTTGACATTCGGATCGGATTTTTTGGGTTTCAGTTCTCTTTTATAACACCTCTTAAGTCTCACTCTAGTAAATTTGCAAGTACGGGTTGGGTTCGGATATAACACATCGGATTCTGGTTAGTTTTATATCACATCATAGAATCCATAAAGTAATCATATATCATTCGGATTCGGGTTATATCGGATCGGTTCGAATATACCCGAAATAAAATCTAAAATTTAAAATCAAAACATAATAAATATATACTTATTTATATATAATTAAGTATTTAAGGTACTTATTTAAATTTTAAATACTTATTGTTAGATACCATATCAAAATAAATATAAAATTGAATGTTTGAAGTATATATTCATGTTTCAAAGAATTATATTGTATATTATTTTGGATATTCGGATCGGTTTCTTCGGATATTTTTTTCGGTTTTTCTAGGTTACCCATTCGGGTTTGGTTAATAACACTTCAGGTTCGGATATGTTTTGTATCACCTTACAAGACCAATTCAGATATTTTTTTACATTTCAGACTGGGTACGGATCGGGTTTTTCAGTTCGAGTTCGGTTCGGATATAGGGTTATGGATTTTATGTCCATGTCTAGTTTAAAGTGAGAAACACACTCATTTATACAAGATAAATGTTATGAGAAATATTATTTTAAATATATCTTTTTACGTTTTTATATTTCAAAATACATATTTCTGTTGACTTCTTCTTTCAATAATTTATTTTAGTTTTAAAACTGTGGAAAATATATAATCACATGCAATAATATATTTGGAATCAGATTTTAATATATTTTTAATCTATGAAAATACATAATTACATAAAATAATATATTTATACTCAAAATTTAATATATCTTTCAATATGTGTGAAAGTATAAAATATTATATTTTTTGAAATAATTACATAAAATAATATATTTATACTCAAAATTTAATATATCTTTCAATATGTGTGAAAGTATAAAATAATATATTTTTTGAAAGAAAAATATAATATTTTTTTGAAAGAAATGTTAACTTATATTAATATAATATAATTTTAAATCATTTTATCAATATCAAATCTTATAATAAGTTTTAATCCCTTTTCGATAAAATTAATTTTATATTATATGTTTCCAACATTCAACACATCATTATATACTGTTTATAAATATATTTTTATATGGAGAGTTCATAAATTGTCTTCAAATTTATCCATCGATTGTAAAAAAGTCATTCATTTATGATAAAAAATAATCAAAATACTTGAATAAGACATAATCTTTTTGTTTTACCATTGTTGGAAATGCAAAATAAAATTTACGAAATTCGTAAGAATTTCAGTTATCAAATAACTATAAAGTATTAGATTAATGGTTATTTTCAAAGGATTTTTGATGGAGCACCGTCGCTAAATTTCAGTGTTCTAAAATCTGCATGGAATCAATGGTTAGATCGATTCAATCTATGAATCAGAAACATATCCAAGTTAAAAGAATAAAAATATTTGAAATTTATTATCAAATATCGATTTTGGTAATTGTTTTTGTCTTTTAAATTATACAAATAAATCTTAGCTCACAATTTATAAATATTTAAAGTCCATCTATTAATTTTATATTTGAAATCAAATACTAATTTTATATTTATTTTCACTTGAATTGTACTTAAATTTTATTTTATCATTATTAAAAACTTTGATAACTAAATTTAATTATGACTGTAAAGTTATCGAAGAAAACTAATAAACCATTTAGATTTAGTTATATTTTTATTCTGTGATTAAAATCAATTGAATTTGGTTGAACCTGATTAAATCCAAGCAAACCATATTACTTCATGGTCTGAAAAATCCGGTTTTGGATTCAGTTTACAAAACATTGCTAAATTCTGTTGAAAATTAAGGCAAATTCTATATTTTTATTCCGTGATTAAAATCAATTGAATTTGGTTGAACCCGATTAAATCCAAGCAAACCATATTACTTCATGGTCCGAAAAATCCGGTTTTGGATTCAGTTTACAAAACATTGCTAAATTCTGTTGAAAATTAAGGCAAATTTTATACTACCATTTGATATCCATTAAAGATCATGATGAGAAAGAAGATTTACCGAAATTTTAAATGGATATTTAATGGATAAAGAATTTAGAGTATTTAGGGCGTGTCTATTCAGCTAATTGACTCTTCTTATTCGTTCTTCAGCCGGGGTTTGTTAAAAATATCGGTGTTACCCGACTACCATCAACAGTTGTCATTTTCTCATATAACTTTCTTTCTCTCCGTCTCATCATGTAAAGAAGTTTTCTACGGATGAATACTCTTCATAATCATAGACTAAATTCAACCACTATTCTATCAACACCCGAACACATCTAATCTTCCACGAGATTATCCATACAGAGAATCCAGAATTCCAAATATTTCCTAATATAAACATTGTTATCTTATCAGAAATTGAATTACGAAAATTACCTGCGAAACTACTAGTAGAAGAATTTTATTCTTGAACAGAAAGATAATCTTACAAGTAACAACCATTGACTCGTTTATATTTGTATATTTAGAAGAAGAAAAAATAATAGTATCTTAATCTATATCCATCCAACTGTATTCACAAAGAAATGATGTATTATGATCGAATTATTCATGCTAGAATTTGTCATGGGTCGGTGAACTTAAATTACACATCTAAAAGCCACATTAAAAAATCCGGGAAATAAATACAAAAACGGAGAAAAACAAGGGTTAGCCTGAAAATTAAAGTAAATAACTAAACTTCAAAACGTGTTAGAGCATGATTAAACCGGAGTTTTTTTTATTCTTTAGAGCATGATTAACCCGGGGTTCTTAGAGTGGGGTTCTTAGCGGAAGTTAAGAAACTGTTTCTTAATTTTTAACTAAAAAAGCTAAGAACTGATTCTTAAAGTCCTTATTTAAGAACCTGTTCTTAGATTTTTTAGTTAAAAGTTAAGAAACAGTTTCTTTTCTTAACTTTCGCTAAGGACGAGCCTCGTCCTAAGAACCGCGGGTTAATCATGCTCTAAAGAAGACAAAAGAATCTTTGAAAAACATGCATACAACTAACTCATTCGTTCATTAGCACAGCTTTGTGTCTTCCCCGCACGATCCGATCCGTACATAAACATTCCCTCCATAACCAAGTTACTAAAAAAAAAAAGAAACAGAGCAAGTTTCTAAATCTACAAAAAAGACCCCCTCCTTTTTTGACTGGTCATCGTTTCAAAGGTAAAGCTTGACTACCTCTCTTCTTCTATCTTTCTTTCCATAGTTTCAGGGATTTTACTTGAAGAAGAAGAAGAAGACATGGGTATTGATGCTAAAGATGTCTGTGTTATCGTCTGGAAAGTGATCAGATTTTCAACGAACAGAACGTGCAGATACGTGAAGAGATACCCAGTTGCTTCTTGTGTTTCTGCGTTTGTCATCATCTTCTTGTACACTTTCCTTCCTTGGATCTTGTATTTCATCCTCTGTTCTTCTCCGTTGATAGCTTGTGCTTCGTTCTATCTTCGGAATCATCTGAATGGTGAGGCGGAGCAGAGGAGAGATCGTGGCTTATCCTCTGTTTCTAGCGAGGGGAGAACAGAGAAGGCTGAGTTAAAGCACCAAAGAAGTGTTCGACGAAACGCGAGAAGGGAAGTGGAAGAGGTCGGGAAAGATTGGGACTCGTCTCAAGCTAGCAAGGACGAGAGAGGAAAAGTTATTCTCACAACTCTCTACGGAGAGTTACCACCGGAGACGATCGCTCCAGATCTGGAGACTTTCAAAAGAGACAGGACGTTGCTTGGACCAGAAGAAAGCTTCGTCGAGTCTAACCTCGACAACCAAGGGTACGTTGTTGTCGAAGATCCTTTGGAGAGGGTTTGTGATGGTGAAACTGAACTAGAATGCTCATCGTCATCATCAGAAGAGGAAGAAGAGAAAGAAACAAACACGGTGATAGTAGCGTGGACAGAGGATGACCAGAAGAATCTAATGGATCTTGGTACATCCGAGATCGAAAGAAACAAGAGGCTAGAGAATTTGATTACGAGAAGACGGTCAAGGAGATTGTTCTTACTTGCAGCTGAGAGAGGCCTGATGGATATGGAAGTTCCTAGGATCTGTATAGGTCGAAACTACTATGGTTTGGATAGAGAAAACAACGACGCCGATGGAGTTCTCATGCCAGGCTCTGCACCTTCCGTTATGTTACCAAGAAGAAACCCATTTGACCTTCCTTATGATCCGCAGGAAGAGAAACCGAACCTTACCGGAGATAGTTTCCAGCAAGAGTTTGCGGATGCTAACCCTAAAGATATCTTCTTTTGTCGCCATGAGAGCTTTCACCACAGAATCTTGCCATCAGAGTCTCAAAATGATTCTAATTTAGAGTCTTTGTGGAGGAAGGCAGTTGATGGTAGGCCTAAGCCACTGCAAGGTAAAATGCTCTTTCTTTTCGATTCTGGATGGTCAATCTTTTAAGTTTTTTTGCTTTCTTAGAGTTTATAATAATATAGATTAGGAGTACTAGTTTTGTTATTGTAAATGCAGATGAAGATAATGATTTTGGACTAAGAATTGTTTAACTCATGGAGACTTTCTTGATGATTTAGGTAGCAATGATCAGCTTCCTGTAATGAAAGAAAGTGATGTGGAGGTAGGGGAGGTACGGATAGAGACAGATTCCATAAGAAACAATGATGATAGTGACTCAAACATAACGCTTTCTCCTAGAGAAAGGGAGAAAGATTTCAATGTTTCAGACCAGTCAGATGCTTCTGAAACGTTCTGCAAACGAAATGAAGACCGTGCTGTGAAATCTCTAGCGGGTTTAGTGCCAAGAAGCGGTGGTTCGAGTTCAATGGCGAACGCGAGGCAAAGATACATGGAGCATTTTGGTTACAGCATAAAGAGAAGTCATGTGTCAACACATTCCGTTGACTCTGATCTTCAAGTTGAGGTTTCTGAACTCGGATCACCTCCAAGTTCAGTTGATGGGAATGACTCATCTGATGAAGAGAGATCGTTGTTTATCAATGAATCGGAGATTAGTAAGGAAATGGGGCTTAATGGTGGGGAAAGTGAAGTGTTACCTGTGGGAAAAGTTGAGCAAGAATTAAATGAAACAAAGTCTTTAGCTTCTCCAGAAGTTAAAGAAGAAACAACATTGGAGCCTATGGTCAGTTCATGTTTTTGTTTCCATCCATGCAAATGGTTATGTTTTCTTTTATAACAAATATTAAGACACTGAACATAATCTTTGCAACTTTTTCTCAGGATATGAAGAAACTTCCGGGGAACTCAGCTGATGAGATAAAGATGAGTTATGACTCTGATGAACCTGAACCATCCGAAAGGACTCATCAAGAATCTGAAGAGCCATGTGTTAGAAATGACCAAGAAGAGATGCAACAATTAGCGGAAGCTGAAGCTTCTGGTGTAAATCACCATGGAAACTCTGAAGATTCTGCTACTTCACCAACATCAGTATTACAAGACATGTTGCCTCTAAGCCATACTCATTCGGAGGATCTTGATCATACATCAGATGGTCTGCTGCTGAATGTGGATCCACCGGCTGAATCATCTAGTAATCAATCGAATGTAAGTTTTCAATTCCGTAAAGAAAAATACACAATTCTGTATAACGTTCACAACATGTACTTTGTTTGACAGATCATTTGTTTTCTCCCTCGCAGGAACATTCTGACCCAACAGAGGAAACTACAGTAGAAACCGTTTGCTCGAATGCCACGAAAACAGTTCAGGAGAAGCAAGAGGTGTGCAGTTATCCTTGTCCCTGTAGTTATTTAACTAAAAAGTATATAAATATTTGTTAGTGCATAACATTGAACATGATACTGTCAGGGATCTGAAGAACCATTAATCAATGATGAGTCTAAATCTGCAGAAGACCGCAGATCAGTGTCCACGGATCCATCAGCTGAAGAACTCAATAGCCATAACAATTAATTGATGAAATGGTAAGCGCAGACTGAGCTTTGGTTTTAACTGCTACGAGGAAGACAATCTGATTCTCTTCCTATATTCTCCAGTTTTGATGCAGAAAGTTCATTACCATTCTCACGGAAAAGTCAATGAAGGGAACACCAATTTAACTTGGTTTACAGAATCAAACACCAATATAGCTGCAGAGGCCAGTTTTGCAGGTGTTAATATATGGCTGACTATATGAGTACGAGACATGGCGAAATGATAAGATATTTGTGAATAGGAAATTTATGTTTGTGTTGCCTTATCAAATGCAGACTTCTATTAAAAGAAAAAGGTATAGCGAGAGAATGTTTAGGTTTCTTGTGTGTGTGTTTTGCTTCCTTAGAGCGCACGGCGACTGAGGAGATACATGTCTGTTTTGTTCGGCTATATTCTTAGATAATATCGTGCAGTAAACACTTTTCTTGAGAAAATCATAAAATAAAATGAGTTATGACATATTTTTTGTTCTTTTTGTCCAAATGACATTTTTACACTATTGAAGACAGTTTTATCCAATGAGTATTATCTCCATTGTAAAGTTTTATAATGCACACACACGGTCATATATTTACCCAAACAACCACATATGTTTGATAAGCATGACCCAATAAATCTAATAAGCCAAATCAAATAAGACCTTATAATCAGCTTGATTGGTGTACATCGCGCGCACACAGAGAAGAAAACACATGAACTCCTTTTATATAAATAAAATTTGTTAATTGAACCTAGTTGGATTAATGTTTTTCACTAATTTTCATAAATTTATTAAGAATATTTCTAAATATTATAGACTTCCATAAAACTGTGAAAGTAATATTTCATTTTGGTAATTATTTTGGTTTCAATTATCCGATCTTGTTTGATTTCTACCACCAAATCCGCACGAAATACTGGACAAATCCCAACATTTTTAAATATGTATTGGTAAGGGATTAATTTGACTACAAAGGTAGGCAAAATATAAGGAGCCACCTTTGTGTGTAAAAAGTGTAAATGTATAGATTGTGAAGTGAGGAATTTTTTTGCCCTTCAGTGTAAGCTAGAATATAAAATACTGTGGATAAATTAGTTATAGAGAATTCTATATCGTACTACAAAGCATGCTGGGTTGTAATTCGCAGAAGAACTTCAAAAAAAAAAAAAAAAAAATTGCAGAAGAAAAACTAAACACATAGAGAAGTCTCTACTTCATACGAAAGGTTCGGAGATTATGACCAAGACTAACCTTAAAAATATGGATGGATTAAATAATTGTTGTTATGAAAAGAAGTGGAATTTTATTATATCGCGGGAATTTGAATAAGAGCAAAATTTATACCCGTAGAATTTTTAACACTGATAGGAAGAGTTTATTATAGAGAGACGAGAAGGTTGAGGTGCAATTACAAATGAACGAAAACGTTCGTATATATAGAAATAAATTTACTGTGCAAATAGTGCAGCGGACTCCACTTCTTTATATTTTCAACAATTGCGATGGCTGTGTTATTTGACTTTCATAACACTCCCCCTTGGGGGCCGGTGTCACTATCCGCTCTCGCTTAACGTCTTTGTTGCCTCGTTAAAAACCTTTCTAGGAAATCCCAATGGGAAAAACCATAGTAAGGTAAAAAGATTACAACTACGTAAGCTCCCCCTCGAATAAGCAGTCATATATCCTTCTGATGGCGCATTCCAATGTTATGGATGTGTTTTCTGAATACCGAGGTAGGGAGTGATTTTGTGAAGAGGTCGGCTGCATTGTCGCATGATCGAACATATCTTACTTCAATCTCT
>NC_027751.1:13783410-13804928 GCF_000695525.1 Brassica oleracea var. oleracea
ATATAAGGCGGCTCGGCCGACCAATAAATAAATTAAATTACTAGTAAATAATATAGACGGTATTCCGGCCATTATAACATGATATAAATAATAGTAGAGGCGGTATACCGACCATTATAACAGGGTATAAATGATACAAATAAATTTTACCGAATCGCAGAGTGATCGTGCTGATAACGTGTTATGAAAAGAACTGGAATTTTATTATATCTCGGGAATTTGAATAAGAGCAAAATTTATACCCGTAGAATTTTTAACACTTATAGGAATAGTTTATTATAGAGAAAAGAGAAGGTTGAGGTGCAATTACAGATAAACGAAAACGTTCGTATATATAGAAAGAAATTTACTATATAAATAGTACAGCGGACTCCACTTCTTTATATTTTCAACAATTGCGGTGGCCGTCTTAATTGACTTTCGTAACAATTGTTTATTTATTATATTAAGAGTTGTTGGATAAAAGATAGAATTGATGCAGATTGACATTTACAGGAGAGGAGAGGAGAGGAGGGGAGGAAATGGAAGAAAGAATGATAATGGAGAAAATTCGAGAGCATCTTCACCTGGGCGAAGACGTTGACGTCAGCGACGCACCCCGAAAAGTGGAGAAAGGAAGAAGCTTCTACGAGGATTTCAGCCTCAGAGGCATCCGAGTCAACCGAGTCGACCCCGGTTTCATTTCCTGCTCCTTCAAGGTCCCTCTCCGTTTGACGGTTCGTCTCTTCCTTCCTCTTTGATTAAATAAAGTATTTTGAGGTTTAATGGGAATTTGATCAATCATGTAAGGAAGACCACATTACTACTGTCTTGTAAGATGTCTGAAAGATACAAATTGGGTTTTTTTTTTTTTTTTAACCACTGAGCAATGGATGTGAATTTTTTAAAATATTAAAAGTGGTTTTTTTGTAACCATGAAGATATCTTTGTGGTTGAGATGGTTTTGGTAATGGCAGGACAAAGAAGGGTATCTAGCAAACGGTGCAATTGCTAATCTTGTTGATGAAGTTGGTGGAGCAGTTGTATATGTTGAAGGTTTACCCATGAATGTTTCAGTGGACATGTCCATTGCTTTCCTTTCAAAAGCCAAGCTTGGTGTAAGTTTTTTCAATCTTTACTTGGAACATCTGTTTGTTGCTAAAATCATATGATGAGTTTTTGAGATGGAAAATGTTTTCTTTTTTTCCAGGAGGAGCTGGAGATAACATCGAGAGTGATGGGAGAGAGAGGAGGTTATAAAGGAACGATCGTTGTGGTGAGAAACAAGATGACCGGGGAGATTATAGCTGAAGGTCGCCATTCTTTGTTTGGCAGACAACCTAGTAAGCTCTGAGGTCCAAGCTTTCTCTCTTTGGTACTACTGTAAAAGGTGATCTTAACACTTGTTTCACTATTACCTTTTGTGTTAGGGTTATTTTCTTCTCTTTTTCTGATTGTGACAATGAAACCTCTTTGTATGTAGATAGTTCATAAAATCCAAAACCTTTGTGGACTTGTTGAATCATCTTCAATGTATTTAACATTAAAAAACAAATTGCTTTCTACACATTGTAGACTAATTTAATACCAAAAGAAAAAAAAAAAATCAGAAAAGAGATATTGCCAAGCATTAGCAGTACATATTAGCTAACATCAGATTCTACTGAGTGGAACCAGTAACAGCAGCTTCAGTAGATTGCTGAGAGGAGGACACCAGACATAGAGTCAGGTGTTGGAGCAGAAGCTGAGCTTGGAGTCTGAGGAGGATTGAGCTTCTCACTATTGACAAGTAGCTTGTTGCTGAGCTCTTCTGCAGCTTTCTCTGCTCCTTCTCGGGTTTGTGTATGTGACAAAGGCACATGCTTTCTCAGCCAAGATTCCGATGGATTCGATATCTCCATAGGTGTAGAACTAATCTCCTATGTCTTGCTCAAGGACTCTCGAGTTTAGCCAACCACCGTAAAGCGTCCTGATGCTTTGATCTTCTGGAGATTCCAAAGTGCTCATCGCACCCAGCCTTTCCAAGTAACTTCGACGCTGCTGGATCGTTTACACTGCAAAATGTGAAGTAGAATAAGATGGGAAAACAGTTCCAAAAAGTCCAAATTAACCACTATGAAACGCAATTTAGCAAACTTAGGCCCATAACTGTCATTAAAAACATAATAGAAGAAAATGAAAAAGACAGTAATTTAGTACATGCTCTCCTGTTGCATGCATCTCATGCCGGTATGGACACTCATCACCTTTCGTACATTCTCCCCTAATGTAGAAGCTACAGATATGTGCTCGGTTCCTCTTGTAGTGTGGCGTTGTTCTTTGAATGATACCAATGGTATCGTTAGGTCGAATCTTCCCAAAAGAAGATTCATAATCTAGTCCTGCTCTCGTCTGCATTAAAAAAGGGAAACTCATATTCAATACCGTAATTCTCCTAAATAGAACATTTTCAAGTTTTGATCACAAAAATAGATCACAAGGAGGAAAATGACCAAAATGTTTCATTTAATAGATAAAAGAACCATAATACCCTAGATATATAAAAAAATAAAAAAAATAATTTTTTTTTAATAGTTTTAGATTATATGTTTTCAAATTCGAACTTTTTTATAAATTTTTTTAATTTTTATAAACTTTTTTTCGAAATATTTTTTTAATTTTTTTCAAATTTTCTTTTTGTAATTCGAAAATACTTTTTGAAACTATTTTTGAAATTTTTATTTTCAAATTTTTTTATATTTATTTTTATTTTATAAAATTTTAAATCTCAATCCCAAATCTCCACCCCTCAACTCTAAACCCTAAGGTTTGGATTAGTTAACCCTAGAGATATAAGTGTATATTTACCTCTTTAATGAAACATTTTGGTCATTTTGATCCTTAGGTCTATATTTGTGACATAAACTATTTTAGTGCTATCCTAGGGTATTTCCCTATTCAATAAGCTATCACTCGAATAATATTTAACAATACTCAGATGGAATCTAAGATAGTCATACCCTTTGATCATGTTCTTCAGCGAATAACTCCCTGTTGACATCGCTCTTTGGGATAGAGTTATGATTGCCAATGTTGAGCGCCGTGTCTCTGACTTGAACTGGAAGACCATACTCAAGATCCAACTGAAATAAATTGGAATAGAATGAGTTATCTTATTATGAAAGCAATAGCTCGGTATTTATACAAGGTAATGAACCTAAGTTGATAAGGACTCAAAATAATATTATCATTATCTTAAACTAACTAGTTCTCCTCAAGTTGGAAGTGTGAGATTACGAACACCCAACCTGGACAATAATTCTTCAAAGAGAGGGTGAGGTAACGCCTTATTAAGAATTTCAGCGAGCTGGTTCCTGGAAGACACATGCTCAGTAGATATAAGCTTGGACTTAACAGCATCCCGAACATGATGACAATTCCTCTCGATATGCTTAGTTCTTTCATGAAAGACATGGTTGGCAGCAATGTGAAGAGAAGACTTGATGTTGCAATATAACTTTATTGGAGCAGGATGAGAAATAGAGAATGACTGAAGAACACCTTTCAACCACTTCAGTTCCTTAAGAGTATCAGACATAGATCAATATTCAGCTTCAGCGGAGGATAGTGCAACAGCATCCTGCTTTTTTGTCCGCCATGTTACTGGAGACTCACCAAGGAAAACGATATAGGCGCTAAGGGAACGTCTGGAAAGAGGGCAACCCGACCAGTCTGAGTCACAATACGCGCTGATCTGAAGATCATCTTTAGCATTTAAGAAGATACCTTGGCCCGGACATCCTTTCAGATAACGAACCACCCGCAAAGCAGCATCCCAATGCGGTAGTAATGGCTTTTGCATGAACTGACTCAGAATGTGGACAGTGTATCCAAGATCAGGCCGAGTATTTGTCAAATAAATAAGACGCCCAACTAATCGACGGTATTGTTGTGCATTAGCTAGAGGTCCTTCTGCTTTTGCCAACTGATGATTGAGTTCGATAGGGACTGGTGACGGTTTAGCGCCAAGAAGACCTGTCTCAGTAATGATATCAAGCGCATTATGAAAGCAATAGCTCGGTATTTATACAAGGTAATGAACCTAAGTCGATAAGGACTCAGAATAATATTAACATCATCTTAAACTAACTAGGACTTATCCCCAATACCAACAGACAGACTTGACACACATTCTTCCGCTTGCAACATGTGTGACAAACTTCTGTTTTGCATCCCGACCAGGTCGCCACCTGAAAACTGAGAATGGTCGGGTACAGAGCTTGCACTCTTTATCATAATCTACCTGTGTCTGCATACGAGAAAAAAAAAGAAAATGCATCAATCAAAAACAGGAATCATCAAGACATAACATCCGACACAAAGTAAACCACACAAGCACCAAACCAAACTCAGGTTCTTAACATAATTTTCAGTTGCGAGTGATGAGAACTAAACACACTATATCAATTCGAGCTATAAGTTGGTTGAATTCGAAATCGCTTGAACCCCAAAAAAAAAATCACGGAGAGTGTGGATGAGGACGGAGGAAATGCTAAGAACAAATGCAAAATTTTGGAGGGAGAGAAGAGATTACCATTCGGACATAAGGATTGACACCGAGGCAAGACTCGCAGATGATAGGGAAATCAGAGCGTCCCCAGCCATCAGCGTCCTGGTCTCTCAGTATTCAATACGCCTTTTCCTAAACCCTCATCTTTCATCCTTGATTCCTTCTTCGTCGTAGGGCAAAGAGCAGACCTGCTTTCGTTTTGATTTTTCCAAAAACTTAATATATGTTGTCTTCGGACCTAAGAGCACCTCCAATGGGGGGGGGAGAATTCCCATTGGAGTTCTAAAGATTCATATATGTATAAGTGTATGTTGTATATGTGTATGTAGGTGTGGGGTCCATTATTTTGGAGAGAACCCCACCCTTAAGACCACCTCCATCGGAGCTATTAAAAGAAAATTCTTTAAAAAAAACCAAAAAAATTAAATGAAAAAGGAGAAAAAGTAAGAGAACCAGTGTCTAAAACAACACCTTTAGAGCACGCACCATTAATGCTCAGGGTTTCTTAAATTTTTTTTTTTTTGAAAAAAAAAATTTATAAGCAAAATCAATCACGGGCCGCCACGTGTTGGAGGGCCCGCGAATATTGCAAAAATCCTTCCAAGATCGACCTAATTTGATATGTTTTGTGCTCGGTTTTTGCAAAATTAACAAACCCTACCATTAAGAAACCCTTTTAAGGTGCTCCGTTAGTTATGATCTTAGGCCATGAATATCGCGGTTTTCTAAACTGGTTTCTGCAGAAAATTAATGCGTGGGCCCCATTTTTTTTAAAAAAAGGGTCCCAAAGTCGCGAAATAAGGATCGATCTTGGGACCGTTTTTGCACTGTTTGCGGGTTCCACCGACACATGGCGGTCCGCGATTGGATCACTTTTTTTAGGACCAAAAAAAAAAATTTGAAAGACGGCATAAACGGTTTTAGCTTTAATCATGCTATTAGAATCTTGTAAAAACCCCAAACGTGCAGCTTTATTATTGGCTAATTCTTTTTGCCTTCTCTCTTCCTCTTCGTCATGTTTTTCTTTTTGGTCTGAGAAATCGATCGATCGGGTCTGAGAAATCCTCCATCTTCATCTTCTTTTCAAGCTTTTTCGTCCTTCTGCGTTCTTCAGAAATGGAAAGTGGTCAAAACCCAGATTGGGGAAACTCGCTTCGAACAAGCGATCTCATCTCCGATTCGCGTAAGATCCGTTATAAAGCTATCAGCTTTAGCTAATCAATCACCAGATTGATGGCTAGCCTGTTAGGGCTCTTACTCGAGGCGAATGATAACGGTATTGTGCTCCGAAGGATTTGGGTGAAGTGTTTGTGGAGTTTAGTTACGTTTGGATCTTCGATTCGAATTGGTGGTGTAGAGATTGTGACACGTGAGTTGAACACGTGGGAAAATGATTCGAGTAGATGGTGCTTGTTAGAGATCCTTAGTGCTTTGACGATCATAGCAGCTCAGACAGAGTACATTAGGCCTGTTACTGAAGCTGGTTCCATTCCTTTGTATGTGGAGCTTCTCTCGGGAGGAGATCCAAAGATATTGCAGAGGATGTGTTCTGTATACTAGCAGTCGAGGGTAATGCTGTTTTGATAGCGGAGCAGCTTGTAAGGATCTTGAGAGAAGGAGATAACCAAGCCAAGTTTGCTGCTTCTGATTTGTTGTGGGATCTTGCTGGTTATAGGCACTCTGTGTCTGTTATTAGACTCTGGTGTGATTCCTTTGCTGGTTGAGCTTGTGAGAGATGGGTCTCTTGAGTTCAGGGAGAGGATCTCTGGAGCTATTTCTCAGTTGTGTTACAACGAGAACGACCGAACATCTTGTCCGGGATCCATATCTTCCCTAATGATCGCTTATAAATCGCCAGAGTACAGCTTAAAGGGACAAATAACGAAGAAGACAGACGTTTGGTGCCTCGGGGTTTTGATCTTGGAGCTTTTAACGGGAACGTTCCCTGAGAATTATCTAACGCAAGGGTACGATGCTAACATGAGCCTTGTGACTTGGGTGAGTAACATGGTGAAGTAGAAGAAAACGGGTGACGTGTTTGACAAGGAAATGACTGGGAAGAAGAACTGTAAAGCGGAGATGCTAAGCCTGTTGAAAATCAGGTTGAGCTGTTGCGAAGAGGATGAAGAAAGGAGGATGGAGATGAAGGATGCTGTGGAGAAGATAGACAGGTTGAGAGAAGGACAAGATCTGGATGGTGATTTCGCAGCTTCCACGCACAAAGTCTTTGCTTCTCGGTTGATGGACGATGATGACTTTGGTCTTGCCATGAATCGATGATCGATCTTGAGATCAGTGGAAAAAGATTGAATTTGTAATTAGTATAGTTTTTAAAGCTCAGTGGTTTCAGAGGAAAGTAGTGTAATAACATTGATGTAGAGATTTGGTTTTGATGCCTATTCTTGCATTTCAAGCATTAATTGATAACGCGAAAGTCTTGGTGTTAACTTGTGAAACGGACTCGCCGTACAGTTGGTAGGAGGTATATGGCAAAAATTTGGCACAAATCAAGATCACAACTAATCATTTTTTTCTCGTTTATGATTTATATTTGAATTTTTAATGTGTTTTTATGTCATGTTTATTTAAATTTTAATTTATGCTTTTCTTTCATGTTTGTTTCAAATTTTTAATTATAAATTTGTATTTTTATTTTTAATATGTTTTTATGTCATATTTGTTTAAATTTTATGAAATCTAATCATTCTAATTTTAAAATTAAAAAATAAAATTATTTTTTTAAGAACTTTTGAGGTTATTCCATTAGACCATGCCAAATTTAATTACATTATCAAATGTTCTAAACTTTAAAAATTACTAAATTAACTATTAAACTAATCATTAGAACTCATCATGGATTATAACCATTGGACATGCTCTAAGGTTCTTAAAACAAAGCTTTAAAAACCTTAAAGATGGGGTTCTCCACAAAATAATGGACTCCACACCTACGTACACATATACAACATATACTTATATACATATGAATTTTTAGAATTCCAATGGGTAGACCATTGGAGGTGCTCTAATGTGATACGTCTTAGCCGTGTGCTATTATAAGTATGTATATATATTTTGTGTTATATTTATGAGCAGAATAATACTATAAATAGAAAGTAACGTTTTAGAGAGTGAAAGTTTCAAGATTTCAAGTAGAAGGACAAATAAACGGTGTCAGATGGTTGATTTCTAGGATTTATCCGCGACTCTTCCATCTAATTTTAAATCGTATCGACTCTTCCAAACTAATATTTTAAAAATTCTACAAAAATTTGTAAATAAATATATTATCAATTCAAAAATCATTAGAATAAGTAATTTTCATACTTTCAAAATATTGAATAATTAATTATATATTAATTAAAATACTTAAAATAAATTTGAAAACATTCATATATACATAAAACTATATACAAAGATTTATATTGATTTAAATATTGTGATGTAAAATATTTTTGGATAGCATAATAAGAATATTTTTAGATAATGATGATTACCATATTAATAAAATTGTTTTTTAATTTATGAGTAATTATTTATTAAGGGTAATATATTAATTGAGGAACATTTGAAAATATGTAACCTCAATTTTGTAATAATTAAAAAAGACCATTTGCTTATGTCTCAATCAATTAGGTAGTTAATTAGTCCTACGTATTAGCATCACATTGAAATTGAAAAAAATGTTGGTCCAATTCGATTTTTATATTTCACTAGAAACATTTAATACCAACTATATAATATCATATGATATTAACTAAAGCAAGGTGGCTATTTATTATACATTATTTCCTTAAATAATAAAACCTATGGAATTACCTAATGTGACTATGAAATATATAGCAATTAATGATTTTAAATAATGAAGATTTGCTAATAATCTACGAATAAACAAGAGTGGTCATTTGATTTATAAAGCCAATTTATTACACAATAGTAACTGATTTCTTAGTTATTTAATATATAATTATTATTTTATTATTTCATAATATGCTGAAAAATATAAAATAAGTATTTATTTTGCACAAGGCGCAGATCTTAACCTAAGTATGTATCTCTTTAATAATTTTGAATCTTAAACATTTTCTAAATCTCAGTAAAAGAAAGAAATGAAAATAAACTCAAAAATCAATATTTATATCGAGTAATAACCAAAATGACACAAAAAGAGAAAAATATCGAAGATTGATAGGATTGGTACGTGAACGTAAACTTCTCATAACCATAATTAACTTTTAAATTGCTAAATAATGATATAAAACCGAGCTGACATAGTTTCATTGTAACCAAATAGTAGGCATGAGATTCTTCAGCCTAAACGTTAGGTTTTTATACGATAAATAATTTTTTGACCTAAAACATTTTTAAAAATGAGATCAATTCATTAGTAAGCAAATTATGTAATTAACAAAAAAGGGTTTTAAAAAATTGTTTAAGGGCCAAATATATTAATTCGATCAATAATATAATTTTTTTTCCATACGATATTTCTTAAATAATTTTCATATAAATTTACTACCATGCGCAAGGCGCAGGTCTTATCCTAGTTATATATTAAAAATCAATCTAATTATTTATTAAAGGTAATAAAACTTTAAACGCTCTAAATTTTAAAGTGAGAGCAAAAAATCACTTCACAAATAATAGTATAAATACTTTTGAATTCTTTGTCAACTTTTTTCAGAAATTATCACTTTGAGTGATTTTGGTTGTCTTAAGAAATTTATATTTGAATATAGATGTTTCATTCTATCTTATGTGTTATATATAATATTTTAGTATTACTAAATAAAATATAATCTTAATTTAATTATGATATAATCTTTATAATTTTTAATTATTCTCAAGATAATGATAAATTATCGAGAAAATGTGTAATTAAATACCAAACTATCTCAAATTCTCCAAAACAAATACAAACTTTTCATTAACCCAAATAAATCACAAACTTATAATTATTGAGCCATACTGAGTACAAGTTTTCTCAATTTAATTTACCATCTAACCTCTGTTTGATATTAACAGTTGATGATGTGGTGTCGTTTTAAGAATAGAATACAAACCTAAAGAATAAAAAACTACACAGTACTTCTAATCTACACGTACTCTTCTCTTCTTTCTCTGCTCATTGTAGAACCCTAACTCATCTCGTCTTTCTCTTTTCAATCATACTAAAACTCCATATCATCTCTTCTCCAAATCGTTATCATCTATTCTTTTTCTCCTCCTTCGTTTTAAAACTGTAAATCGTTTTTCACTGACATGGTGATAAGGAAAAAGCTTCCAGTATGTCGAGGCGGATGTAGAGAACCTGAACCTCAACCTGTTGATGAAGGTGATGAAATAAGGTCGGCTGTATTTATAGGCTATTACAGAGATGAGTGTGAACCTGTACCCGGTGATGATTGCAAGGCCATTGTTGATGATCCTGGTGATGAGATTGAAGAATATGAGAATGGGGTTTCAGAAGAAGAAGGATGTGGCGTACAAACTGAAGAAGAAGCTTGTGAAGTTTTCTCATCCTACTTTGGAGATGTTGCAAGTAATGATGGAGATGAAAACGATGAGAGTGGAGATGATGATTGCTGGAATGAGGATAATACGCCTGATCCTGCATCATCTGATGATGAGGAAGAAGAAGCGCGAAGGGAAGCTTGTGAGGATGCAGCATCAGCCGATGAGGTCTTAGCGTTTGGGAAGACGTTTTCGTCTGCATCAGAGTTCAAGCAAGCTCTTCTTAGGTATTCTCTGAAAACAAGATATGATATCAAGCTATACATATCAACACAAAAGAAGCTTGGCGCTGTTTGTTCTGACACTGAGTATGATTTTGTTACTGCCCTTTGTGATGGTCTTTCTTTGTATCAATCGTAAGGTTGGCGTGCGTAACAAGTTTTGAGTTTCCTATTTTCTTTTGCATCTTCTTCTTATTTTCAGAGCATAATTGTTAAACAGGAACAAAAACAAACCAGAAATCTACTGTTAATGCATGTTTGTTTGTCATTACGAGAAAAATGACACACTGAAATTAACAAAAACAGTTTGCGCATGTCCAAAAATGACAGAAAAAGTTTAAAAATAAAATAAAAGTCAATTCGCTCGTGCCGGGAAACACCACTTCTTGAGCTTCCTCATCCATCTCTTCTACTAGAGTTTCCTTGGTGTCCACTTATTTTATGTAGTCCAAAGTCTCCTCAAGGTATGGTTTTCGGGTTGTGACCAGTAAAACCACTCGAACATATATAAAATCCTTACACTGTTGCAGGAAATAAAATTATAAACAAAAATCTATTTCATATCTAGCAATGTCCAATGAGAACATAAAGAAGAGATAAATAAATTATCAGTTAAATCAATAAATTATTTATTAAAATTAATAACTGAGCATAAAATATAAATAAACCTAAAATTATGGGGAGCATGACAAATCAGCAAATTCACTTCTCAAATAATAGTATAGATTCTCAAAAAATCACGAGACAAATGTCTTCGTTTTCTCGTGACTTTTGTCTCTTGATTTTTTCATGATTTTTTAGTAATAATTAATTGCAAACAATATTTCATCTTTTTTTTTTTTTGGAAACTTACTACATCTTCTTCCTAGCTACTCTTCTTTCTTTCTTTTAATTTTTTAAGAGCATAACACATAGATTTTTTCATTGGTTTCTATTTTCAAGTGTTGCAAAATAGTCAATGTATAAATGAATCGTGGGATTTTAATTGCATCAAACCATCATTAGGTGCAAGAATTGTAAGGGCATGTCTTACACCTTTTCATTCGGAGGTGGAAGCCTTGATTTGGCAATGGAATGTATGAAGAATCTAAGACAGTTTCAGGTTACGTTAGCTACGGATTGTTCTCAATTGGTGAAGATGGTTTCGGAACCAGAAGAATGGCCATCATTTGAAAGTTATCTGAAAGATATAAAGGTTTTACAAGGAAGTTTCCATAACTCAGACATCATCTATGTTCCTCGGACGGAGAATCAACGGGCGGATAGCTTAGCACGTAGTGCTAGGAAACAACCCTCTTTCGTCGTTCACATGGATGCGGAGTTACCGATTTGGTTTACAAAGTCAATATGAGTCTGTGAATGTCTTGTTGTAAAAAAACAAACAAACAAACAAACAAACCATCATGCTATGGACAATTAAAATATATATCTCGCTTCTACACAGATCATTATTTTGTTTTTTGTTACACAGTAGAACTCTCTTTTTTTGTAACACAAATTTTCATTAAATCTCAAACTTCTTCTCTACAATAGAAAAAGGGAATTTATCTTTGTCAATAACCATAAACTACAAAGGAGACATAAGCTAAAAAAATAGGTCTTCAACCGAACATGACAATAAATTCGAGACAAAGCTTGAATGTGTTTGAAGAGCCTTCACGATAAAATCGGCCAGCTGGATAATAGTCACACAGTGTGTCGTTGAAATCCAGACCTCATCTACAAAAACTACCGAGAAAGTCTCGTAGTTTAATCTCATGCTCTGATATGGAAGAATCAGTGCAGCATCGATATGCCTTGTATGATAAGTGATACGTGTAGCCACGTTAAGTGAATTTGATTTCTTCCACTCTTAAATATAACTTCGACATCTCTGGAGACGTGTATTGAAAGAAATACTTCATTCTGACCCATCTCCCAACCTTTTTTTTTTTGAATGAATGTTAAATTTGTATTCACCAAAAAAACTACTTTACATCAAGTGCATCTTGTTTTTATATCTCTCCATCCTGAACAAATAAACTACTCCCTACTTCCGAACCAAAACACAAGGATACCCCCNAGTTTGTTCGCTAACCTCACACTTACAAGGCTGAGTTTGTTCCTAATTTGCTTCTCAATGATCTTCTCCAAGGTTGCAGGTTGCATATGTGCTTGACCATGCCTTCTTCTATTGTGTTCTCTCCATGATCTTTTCAACCATCTTTGTTCAATCACTGACCTAAATTTTATGTTTTTTGTCCACCGTAAATGAAGTTCTTACAGCCAATCTCAGCATCCAATATTCGAATTCGTACAACTGCAGGAAGGTTATCATACTCTACAGGGGCAAAGCTAGCAAGAAGAGAGGGAGTGCACATGCACCCATATATAATATTTTCAAAAAATAATGTGTTACTCGGCCTAATTTCATATATACACATATTGTTACTGGTAATTTTACACTGCGTGCACCCAGTGAAAAATCAGTTTGGATTCGCCACTGATACTATATATAATCTCAAGATAGATAACTCGCAAGCCGGATATAGAGCTCGCCATTCATCATTCCCAAAGGCGCGATCAAGCCAACTCTGGACTAGAATATCCTTACGCTTGTTATTCAAAGTCATAGTACTACCTCCATAATGAAGATCAGTCATAATGCATAATGCAGTGATATAACATGTTCTGCCACCTTGTTTTTCAGTGCAATATCTGATTTCATTGTAGTCACCAAGACACTTCCATGGTCCACTTCTGCCTGATGCTAAACGTTCAGCTTTTTCCCATAAATGGTGTCTCAAACCTCGAATAGGATTGCCATAAACACAAGTTAAAAAGAAAGAGATCTCTTTATTATTTATCTTACAACTAGGTGTTTTTCCGTACATAATAATTTTTTTAAAAAAATATACATTAATTTTTACTTAATTAATTTTATTCAATTTTTAAAAGTATAAAGTAATCATTTGTAACTGATATTCTTTTTAGCTTACGAATTTTTTAATCTACACCGGCGTTTAATTTAAATAAATAAAAAATATTTTGTTTTTCTGAAATAATAATTTTTATACATCTTTTTATTGTCGTACTATAATGATCAATAGATATATCACATTTTCTTTAATAATTTCTGTCATAAATTTCTTCTTATAGTGATTTTAGACTTAAAAAATTAATTGGTAAATAATATATATGATATTATTTAAAAATGAATGATATAATTATTTAAAAGCAATAATGTATATTTTAAATATTTTTTTTGTAGGACTAGATAAACTTTGTGATATAAAACATTAGCAGTTTGCACAACAGTTTTATTTGCAGAATAAAAAATACTATAAAAACTATTACATATGCTTATCTATATTTTATATCTTAAACATGAATTACAATGCCATTTATATATTATATTTAATAAAATCATAAACATGAGCCATATACAAAATACTTTATTTATAAAACAAATATAATAAAAAATATATTCGTACCATTTAGAATTCTCATCTGAAACATTGAAAATATAAAAAATTCCAATAAGCAAATGATTTTTTTTTGTTATTAATTTATTCATTTTGCAAGTTTATATAATAAATCGCATATAATATTTAAGTTATTTCTTATGTTTTATAACTATGGTAATGGCTATATATTTATTGCCTTATATTTTAATTTCTATAACTAAATTATGTCACAATTAATTTATGACATGTCATAATTAATAAAAATCTATGGCACATTTATTATTATCCATGTCATCATTTTTTAGAGTGATTATACTGATGACACATGTACAAATCACTTTAGGATTTTATCAATGTAAATTTTGTTGGACTTTTAATAATGGATTCAATCAATTCTTTCTGGATCATGATTTGTAAAAACTTGGTTATGTACAGTAGCGGCGGCAGAAGCATTAGAAGCATTTGCTTCCAGCCGTTGATAAGATATTAATTTTCGCCCATTTTATAAGTTACTAGTGGTGCTCCCACGCTTCGCGCGGGTTATTTGATATTTGTGCTATTTAAAGTTTTAAATGTGTATTTTTTTTTCAGATTTTTTTCTTTTTTATGAAATATATTTGATGTATTTGATATTGATGTCAAAACGATATTATTTTGATATGATTTCTTCGGAGCAGTAAAAACTGTATTTGGTGGGCATGTATTCGGTGCACACTTGCGAATTTTGTTTATTTAATATATTGTATAAATGTGCATTTTTTATATATTTAAATTAATGTTTTAAATTTTTATATACTTTAACATGTTTTAGTTTTTATTTGTTGTTAAACATGTCTCGAGACTTTGAGATTTTCGTGTAAATGCTTTCTTTTTTACTATATATCGTTGGGTTCAATGTATGCATTTCCGTGATTTTTTGTATAGCTAATGTATGCATTTTATAATTGAACTCATTAAAAAAATGTTTCAGAATATAACCAATAGAATCTCCACATTTATATAATTTGAAAAATCGGAAAAATCCAAAATCAACACCAGAAAAAAACAAATTAGATTTATATTTATATTTCTGCCCAGATATATAATTAATGTATAATACTTAAAAGTGACTGAATAAAGTCTACAACGATATTAAAAAGATAAATATAATACATTTTTTTACTGAAAAATAGAAGGGTATATTGTTTGTGGAAGACTTGATCCATCCCTTAATTTCAGGTATTGGGCGCCTCTGATGTACTCATAAATATCTCGTTTCTTTAAACATTCAGTTAGAAAAATGTTTGAGATTATATTTTGTGATGTAATTATCTTATTATTTTTTCTATTTGCTTGGATTAGTTAACTTTTGTTTGTAACGTATTCAATAATGGAAGAAGCATTATTTGTTTGAATGTATATGTCATTGAAATTAAAGTCAAAGTGGTCGATAATTCTAAGAATTTTTTTCTATTTACTAATAGAACAAATATTGTGAAAAATGTAGAACAATTAAAATCTTTTAAAAATGAGTCATACTTAAGATTTCTAAAAATGAATGAAAAATAAACAATAATGTTAATATTACTTTTAACTAGGGGCATGTCCGCGCTTCGCGCGGAATATTGTTTTATTGTTGTTAATTATTATTTTTTAGGATGATATAGCTAGCTAATTATGTGATCGTCTTTATTTGCTAAGAACATTATTTGTTATTTTTATTATGTTATGTAGTAATAGGTGATACGCTAACATATTATGTGTTTGTTTTTTTAATAGTGTGTTGGTGTGAGTATAATAGTACCTTATTAGTGGTGGAGTGAGTTTGTGATGTAATGCATATTGAATTTCAATAATTTTACATTTAGGCATTTGTTGAATTTAAGGCTAATAGTTTCAGGGTAAAAGTTAATATTTTTCTAATTATTTGAACATTAGTTTTTAAAGATGTTTTGTGTTCTCTCCCTATATTTTTACATTGAGCCGTCACCATCTATGCATTTCGTTTACCTTTCCGTTATTCTGTGATTCTCGCCATCACCAAAAAAGACTCACATATGTGCTCTTGTTTTTCCTCACCTTTTTCTCCTCTTTTTCTTTAGATTTCGGCTCATGTTAGGAACTGCATCTCCTTGGGTTGGGTCAGAGTTTAGTCGTCTTTGAAGTTGATTTCCTCATCGTTGGCTTACCAACGATAGTCCCTTCTCGTCTTAGTTTTCAAGATATGGTTTTTGGTGATCTGACTTCTATAGCTCGAGGACGGCTACGCGATTGAATGATTTCGTTTTGTCTATCCTTCCATCTATGTTCCCTCATCTCGTTACAACTTTCATGGCTGCTTGCGTCTCTGTGACTCTCCCTTTCGCCATGTTTGCCACTCCAGATTTGGATAGTGTTATCCTCCGAATATGCTCTGTAGATTTTGAAGATTTTTTCTTGTCTCAAGTCTGGGCTCTGGTTTCTCGGGGGTTGGCTTACGTTCTCCCTCACTCAGGTTGTTCTCTTCTTCCCTTGCTTCCCTTAGTATAAGTGTGTGGTATTAGTCTCTTGGAGCTTTGGTCCCTTCTATCCATAGTTTTGTGGTTCTTCACTTGCATAGACGTCTTGTTTGTTCTTGTTTAGTTTGTGAGGTGATTCTTACCTCTTAGCTAGTGGTTGTCCTTATCGCTCGTTATGTATGTCTATTCCTGCTTCGTGGTGATTTTAGCCTTTTGTTGATTATTTTTCCTCTAACCCGCTTTCTTGGTTCTTTGCATTGGTCTTTGATCACGCTCCTTTGTGTTCGAGTGATTGCTTTATCTCAAGATTATCTTTCTACATTTTTCTGACTTTTGATTGTTCTGGCCAAGACACTCAATGATAAAGTGGGGTAAGTTAATTTTCGTTTTTGATCGCCTTTGAGCTCTGGACCTTTATTGAGTTAGTGTTACTTTGGTATTTTTTCTCTATGATTATGGAGGTTTTATGTTTAGATTATGTGTTTTGCTTTAATTTTGTTAATATTAAGATAAATATATAGTTGCAAATGAAATAATAGAAAATAGTAAAAAATAATAAAGTAGCGAAAGTTTATGTTATTTTTAGCAGTGAATAAATTAAATATTAAAATACATTTATATTTTTTTACTTATTTCTTTATTCGTTTTGCAAATTTTTGAACAATAAAATACATTATCAAACTTCAAATGATGATAGTTAGTGTGAGAAGGATTAGATAGTACATAATTAGAAAATAATGAACTAAATTGCAATAGTCTAAAAGAAGAAGGATCTAAAATGTAAAAAGACAATGTTAATATTAAGATAAATATATAGTTGCAAATGAAATAATAGAAAATAGTAAAAAATAATAAAGTAGCGAAAGTTTATGTTATTTTTAGCAGTGAATAAATTAAATATTAAAATACATTTATATTTTTTTACTTATTTCTTTATTCGTTTTGCAAATTTTTGAACAATAAAATACATTATCAAACTTCAAATGATGATAGTTAGTGTGAGAAGGATTAGATAGTACATAATTAGAAAATAATGAACTAAATTGCAATAGTCTAAAAGAAGAAGGATCTAAAATGTAAAAAGACAAAAAAAAGACACATGTCAACAAACTCCCCTTCCACATGTCATAAGAAGAGAGAAAAAACTACTTTATATATATAGATTAAGAGTTGATTTGCATTTTCAAATATGTACTAAAATTTAAGATGCTTATATATTATTTACTCTTTCACTTACCTGTTTTCAGAACATGTTAAACTTTAGTATATATATATATATACACAGTAGAACCTCTATAAATTAATACTCGATAAATTAATAATCACTATAAATTAATAAATTTTGTCGGTCCCAACTTGGGCCGGTGTAAAATATGACACAAATCGATAAGATAATAATATTTTTAAAAATTTCATGTAAATATATAGTCTCATTAAAATCATAAATTAATAATCTATCTATATATAGTTTTATATAAGTACAAAATAAACATTATATTATTCATTTATATTCCCAATGAAAATATCTTTATTATTCTTAACATTTTAATATATTTTGATAATATTTAGTAAAATTGTATGGAAAACCATTTAACAATCATATAAAACATAAACACCAAATAAGATAAGAATATTTTTAAAAAATTCATGTAAATATATAGCCTCATTAAAATCATAAATTAATAATCTATCTATATATAGTTTTATATAAGTACAAAATAAACATTATATTATTCATTTATATTCACAATGAAAATATCTTTATTATTCTTAACATTTTAATATATTTTGATAATATTTAGTAAAATTGTATGGAAAACCATTTAACAATCATATAAAACATAAACACCAAATAAGATAAGAATATTTTTAAAAAATTCATGTAAATATATAGCCTCATTAAAATCATAAATTAATAATCTATCTATATATAGTTTTATATAAGTACAAAATAAACATTATATTATTCATTTATATTCACAATGAAAATATCTTTATTATTCTTAACATTTTAATATATTTTGATAATATTTAGTAAAATTGTATGGAAAACCATTTAACAATCATATAAAACATAAACACCAAATAAGATAAGAATATTTTTAAAAAATTCATGTAAATATATAGCCTCATTAAAATCATAAATTAATAATCTATCTATATATAGTTTTATATAAGTACAAAATAAACATTATATTATTCATTTATATTCACAATGAAAATATCTTTATTATTCTTAACATTTTAATATATTTTGATAATATTTAGTAAAATTGTATGGAAAACCATTTAACAATCATATAAAACATAAACACCAAATAAGATAAGAATATTTTTAAAAAATTCATGTAAATATATAGCCTCATTAAAATCATAAATTAATAATCTATCTATATATAGTTTTATATAAGTACAAAATAAACATTATATTATTCATTTATATTCACAATGAAAATATCTTTATTATTCTTAACATTTTAATATATTTTGATAATATTTAGTAAAATTGTATGGAAAACCATTTAACAATCATATAAAACATAAACACCAAATAAGATAAGAATATTTTTAAAAAATTCATGTAAATATATAGCCTCATTAAAATCATAAATTAATAATCTATCTATATATAGTTTTATATAAGTACAAAATAAACATTATATTATTCATTTATATTCACAATGAAAATATCTTTATTATTCTTAACATTTTAATATATTTTGATAATATTTAGTAAAATTGTATGGAAAACCATTTAACAATCATATAAAACATAAACACCAAATAAGATAAGAATATTTTTAAAAAATTCATGTAAATATATAGCCTCATTAAAATCATAAATTAATAATCTATCTATATATAGTTTTATATAAGTACAAAATAAACATTATATTATTCATTTATAAATTTCTTATTTCTCTTCCAACATCTTTGATTATTCCCTCGATTATCCAGAGAAAATTTCAAGTGGGATGAACCTTAGTAGATTCAAGGTTATAGATATCTACACCCTTTACAACAGACTACAACGACCTAGTTTCTAATCAGAAACCGGAATCTTTGAGGATGCCATTGGTTTTTCTGTGTTTGAAATGTTAAAAGGTTGAGATAGAAAAGAAGAGGATGCGATGAGAAAGGTCAAACTCTAAATGCTTATTTATAGTCGCTAGCGTAAGGATGAGATGAAGGATACTTTAGTGAGAATTAATGAGACGTTTGGGTGGGGTGCTATAAATGAGAAGGTTAGTAAGAAGATACGAAGGTCATCTGTACGTTACAATGGCCGTTCCATAGAAGATAAGAAGGTTAATTAGGTAGACGACAAAGTTGATGGGAATTGGACGTACAAAATTAAGGTTCAAAAGAGGTGAGAGCCCAAACAGTATTTCACAATTTTATGCACTTGTGAAAGACCATTAACAACACACAAAAAACCAACGAAACTTGAAGAGAGAGCGACACGTGGCGCGATTTGCCCCTCCTTCTGTGCTGACGTGGCTTAATGAGGAGAGACACAAGTCTGTTTTATTGTATAAGATAACAGTAGCTGGTTCGATGCGTCTAGGCGGTCTTTTTTTTCCTTTGGACTTCCGGTCCTTAGTTTTGTAGAGCTTTTTAGGGCCCGGCCTGGCTATGTACATTTAAAAATACTAGATGTTGACAAAATAACCTTAACTCATTTTAAAGTAATTTATTTATATTGATTCTAAAGTTTCTATAATACATGAGAAATTGCTTAAATAACCACATTCTTAATAAGACTTTTCATGTTTACGTTAACCATATTTATTTTTAGGATTTTGGAGGGTGAGACTTAGGATTTTAAAAAAAAAAAAAAATTTTAATTTTTTTTAAATAGTTTCAAAAAAATTCTTCAAATTTCAAAAATAAAATTTGGAATTCGAATTTTATTATACAAAGTTCATATTTGAAAACGTATAATTCGAAAAATATAAAAGAAAATTATTTTTATTTAAATAATTATTTATATTTATATATCTATAAAATAAGGGTATAATAATTCTTTTGCCTCTTTAGTGAAACTTCATACTTTAAATATTTGTGAAAATGTTTTCTAGTGAACGTAAACATGAATAATAGTACCAAAATTGAGTTAAAAGTAGAATTGTCTCATAAAACATTTTGGATTTTGTTTTAAATAATTTACTTATACCAGTCTATTGGACTTTATTTTAAACCATTATATTTTTTTTTTATAAGATAATACTAAATATTCAAATATATGATACATGGTTTAGAACATATAAATCAAATAATATTGCAAATCTATATTATAATGATTGGGTTTTTGCTCTCTCTTCAGCGCGCCACGTCAGCATTCTGTGGGTTCCACTTTTAAAAAGTGTGAAAAAGTGTCAAGTCCATGGTTCGAACCCGGGTTATTGAGATATAAAAACCAACATTTATACCACTAAACTAAAGGATACTTTGTACATTGATGGCCGAAACTAATATATATTTATGAAGGTCGGAAACTCTTGCTTCTTCGACTTTCTCTGTGGGCCGGGCCTAGGGAAGGAAAATAATATAGATTGTTTTTAATTGATTTCCTGATTCTTTGTTGAATAATATTATTTGAAGATTCTGTGAATCATGAGTTTATTCCCGCCGGACGTGCTAATTATTACATGCCATCTTTGGAAGTCGGTTCCATTGTGTAAGTCGATCGTTTTGAGGTTGATAGGTGCTCAAGCATATACAAGATAACTGATCATTCATTCCTCATTCGTTTCATCTCACCAACTATTATTGATGAAGTCATCACGAATGCTCCTAAAATCAATCTTCAGTTATAATTAGATTGTTCGACAATTTCCAAGTGATTGCGAACACAAACCTAGAACTCCCAGGTATATTATCATATTGCATCTGAGTTTATATTATGTTTCGATATCATAATTGATATTTAAACTCGCAGATGTGGTTGGGCAAATCCGTTCTGTTCAGGGCTCTGACCTTACCAAAGAAACAACCCGAGTCGTTATCCGTCTCCTCATTGATCCGTAATAAACAATCAACACACAATTCCCTTTATATTATTATCTATATTGTGCTAACATCGTAATCAAAAATATTTCCTACCCAAAATATGTGGTCGTCTATTTATCTCCCTTACTTATCAAACTAATTTTCCACAAACCTTTATTTTACAGCTTAAAAGAAACCACAACATCCCAAACAATCAAAACACCAAAAACTAGAATTCCAAAAAAAAGACAAATCATTAATGATCACTTCTCTTTTTTTGTCTAATCTTAGAAATAAACTTCAAAACAAATATACCAAATCAATCACCTCAACTAAAACT
>NC_027751.1:13805110-13838800 GCF_000695525.1 Brassica oleracea var. oleracea
C
This sequence comes from Brassica oleracea var. oleracea, assembly GCF_000695525.1. NCBI lineage: Eukaryota > Viridiplantae > Streptophyta > Magnoliopsida > Brassicales > Brassicaceae > Brassica > Brassica oleracea. The sequence goes on from NC_027751.1 coordinate 13,805,112, forward strand.
AATGATTTTTGTTTACATATTACCCATCAAATAAACGAGAATTAAAAACAACCAAACCAGAAGATACAAGATAAAATCCCGACAGACACAAAGACGACAACAACATCTACACCTGCTCACTCCTCTTGTCTTATAAAAACAGCTTACATGCCCAATCTTCATGTATTTGTTTTAAAGGTCCGGTAAGAGCAACAAGTTTAAAAATAAAAAAGAAACATATAACAAACATAATAAAGATAATAAAAATTATTACTTAATACACAAAACTTACACATCTAAACTGGAGAAAAAATATCCAGAAACAAAAGGTATTCTCAACAACTTTAATATAATTTATGTACTCTTAATAGTATAAGAAACAAATTAAAAAGACAAACAAACAATAAGTCTCAGTGACACAGCAAACAACACTACAAATTATATCAATCACATTACTAACACAATTTAGTACTTCATAAGTGGAGAACAATGCATACACAATTTATCATCACAACTCTAACCCTATATAAAAAAAACTTGAAAAACAAGTCAAAACGCAAAATTCACAACTACAATAACCCTAGCAAATATTGAAATGAAACAAAAACTCTGTCTACGACCCCCGCGCACAACTACAATAACCCTAGCAAATATTGAAATGAAACAAAAACTCTATCTACGACCTCGCAATGCCCCTGGTGCACATAATGGCTAGGCCTGGAACTTTTATCCGAGATCCGGATTCGATCCGTGATCCGATCCGGATCCGATCCGAAAATCCGGATATCCGGAGAGGCCGAATCCGGATCCGGATAGTAAAATGTTGGATCCGTCAAAGCCGAATCCGGATCCGGATATCTTGATTTTTTAGTCCGGATATCCGGATCTGTAAATTTTATTAATAACTATTTCAAAAATAGTAATATCTATATATAAAAACTAATTTTATTTTATATATTTTCATTTTTATAATAGTATATATAAATTTTATGTAAATTTTGTAATATTATACATAGAAATAATAAAAAACATTATATATATTTTTATTTTTAAATTATTGTTAATATTTTATATATATTAATATTATTTTTTATTTATTTTAAGGATCCAAATCCGGATCCGGATATCCGCCGGATATTATAATTTTTAGAAGGATATCCGACACCCGGATATCCGCGAACCCCGGATCCGGATAAGGATAGTAAAATTATGGATCCGCCGGATAAGGATCCGGATCCGGATATCTTAAAATTGCCCGGATACCCGATCCGTCCCAGGCCTAATAATGGCTGTATTTAAACTTTATAAAACAAATCATTATAAATACTTTAATTTGATCCTTCTTTTCAAATATCTTCGGGCCGAATGTGGGCCTGTAACACACCCATGAAAAAGGCTTAAGTGGTGGTGTGTACAAAACGTGCGATACGGTCTGTCACAGGTGATTATTCATCGCCAGCCACCACCCACTAAACCAGAAGCGGGAACCAAATACCCTAAAGGCTAAAACCGAGGCGTTTAATATCGATTCCCGCGAACTCATTTCACCATCAATCTCCTCCTTCAGAAAGCTCCAGAACCCTAAATCCACAATCCTTCGAACAAGATGTTGGAACTTCGTTTGGTTCAAGGCTCTCTCTTGAAGAAGGTTCTAGAATCGGTCAAGGATCTGGTGAACGATGCCAACTTCGACTGCTCCAGCACTGGCTTCTCTCTCCAGGCCATGGACTCGAGCCACGTGGCGCTGGTGTCTCTTCTCCTGAGATCCGAAGGTTTCGAGCACTACAGGTGCGACAGGAACCTCTCCATGGGGATGAATCTCGGCAACATGTCCAAGATGCTCAAATGTGCCGGAAATGATGACATCATCACCATCAAAGCCGATGACGGCGGCGACACCGTCACCTTCATGTTCGAGAGCCCTAGTAAAGTTTCCCCCTTTTTGCTATTTCGGTTCTGTAGAGTTTGTAGATTTCATTACAGAACAAAACCATAGTTTGTTTTTAGAGAAATGAAGGAAAAAGGGTTTCATTACAGAACAAAATTATAGTTTGGTTTAGAGAAAGGAAGAAAAATAAGTTTTTTTTTTACATGTATACTATGTTAGAAAGTGTGTAATAATCTTCTTATGATTGATTGATGGATGGTGCAGCACAAGACAAGATTGCGGATTTTGAGATGAAGCTGATGGACATCGACAGTGAGCATTTAGGAATCCCTGACGCTGAGTACCACTCTATTGTGAGGATGCCCTCTGGTGAATTTTCCAGGATATGCAAAGATCTCAGTAGCATTGGTGACACAGGTATTATAACGCACTGTTGGTAGTCATTGAGAGTATTCAGTGAGTTTTCTCCTAACGTAGTTGTGCTTTTGATTGTAGTTGTAATCTCTGTGACAAAAGAAGGTGTGAAGTTTTCAACAGCAGGTGATATCGGGACAGCTAACATTGTACTCAGGCAGAACACAACTGTGGACAAGGTATGAACAACAGTCACAATTCATCCAGAACCTTATATACAATGTTGGGGTGACCTTTTGTTTTATGTGTGTTTGCAGCCTGAAGATGCAATTGTGATAGAGATGAACGAGCCTGTAGCGCTTTCATTCGCGTTGAGGTACATGAACTCCTTCACAAAGGCGACTCCCTTGTCTGATACCGTGACAATCAGTTTGTCCTCGGAGTTGCCAGTCGTGGTGGAGTATAAAGTGGCGGAGATGGGTTACATTCGGTACTATTTGGCTCCCAAGATTGAAGAAGAAGAAGACACTAATGCCTAACACGTCTCTGGCTTCTAGATGCACAACCTTTGGAACTCTTCTTGGATGAATGTTTTTTTCTTTACTAAAGTCCATTGTTAAGATGTCTGTCTGTTTGGATTCAGTTGTTTTCTGGATTTTCTATGTTACTGCATCGCTAGATTAGATCATGGTAAAACAGATTCGGCTGGTTTTGCAATTTGAAAAAAGACATGTTTACCAATTTCTTCTTGTTTTGTTCTTCAAACTTGCAAGCCAAAGACAAAAAATAACAAAATGTTACTTTCGAGACACAGAAACCCGTCTGCGTAAGAAAACCAGACTCGAATGCATCGCAGCAAGACGAGACAAAAAATTGTAACAGTTATATATCACATAATTCACTTGTTTAGAGAGTTTGCCTCCAGTCTTCTCCGGCGTACACAGCTTGATCCCCAAGCTCTTCCTCAATCCGAAGCAACTGCAAGAAGATTTCAAATGACTTTCAGTTTTTTTCGTAAAGAGTACTTTCTACACATAACACAAAACATGAATTGAGAACACTATCTAGAAACTAAATGTACTACATGGCAGATCCAAAACTGAGGGAACAATTATTTTATAAGCTAAGCTACATTATTCATAAGTCCCCAGATATTAACAAAAGATACAGACCTGGTTATACTTCATGGTACGTTCTCCTCTGCAAGGAGCACCAGCTTTGATAACACCTGTTGCAAGACCCACGGATAAGTCGGAGATGAAAGAGTCCTCTGTTTCTCCACATCTATGTGATGTCACCACACCCCACTGGGCATCCCTTGCCAGTTTCACTACTTCAATCGCTTCTGTTACTGTACCAATCTGATTCACCTGCGTATCACAGTATGCATGTTATGTTTTTATCATTCTTTAGGTACTAGCATATCTATCATACAACAATTACACACGATATACCTTGAGAAGTAGGGCGTTACAAGCAGACTCCTGTATTGCTCGCTCAACACGTTTTGAATTTGACATCAACAAATCATCACCTACCACCTGCAAAAGTACAATACTGAGGATTTAGACGACGAGAATAATTGTACAAACAGGTTTTGAGTTCCCTTTTTAACATGGTTAGCCTGGCTTGTTTTATGTAACCATCTGATTCCGTGAAAAGATTCAGAAGATAGTTATATCTGAAGTTAACCATTTCTAACAGGGGAAACCGAGTTTGACCTGGCAAATTCCGAGATTGGAAAAATACTTGGTGTGTTCCCAATCTTCCTTGTCAAACGGGTCTTCTATAAACACAATGGGATACTCTACCACCACAAGGAGACCAAGCAGAAAATAAGGTCGTCAGAAATCTAGAGCAGACCCAAAGGAAAATCTAGCATAAGGGGTATAAACATACCAGCACAAAGTTCTTTATACATGTCTATCATATCGTCCGCTGACTTGAAATTTTGCCCAGATTTATTAGGAGATTTGATATCCAGATCATACTTGGTACCTGCTCAGGAAAGAATCGTGGGAAAAATTCCAAGGAAAATAAAATATAGTAAAAAAACTTGGCAAAAGCATGATACGAATTGGTTACACATTATAACATCTTTTTCGTGTTGCGAGCCAATTGTGAATGACAATGCCTAGAACTAAACCAAGACTATCCATGACTGAAACTTAAAAGTAGCCTCGGAAGACCAGTTTGCAAAGACCTATAACATTACCTATACAAAAATTAGTGGCAGCAACATCAATAGCTATCTTTATCTTATCACCGTATCCTGTTCGGTTGATAGCTTCTTTCACAAGCTCCAAACCTTCCTTGAGACTGCAGACAGTTACAATTATGTATATAAGGTATTTATTCAAGGAACTATAACACAATTTTTCTCATTTTTTACTGATGCCGTCACCACAAGCAACAGAAGAAAAAAGATAGTTACCTTGAGATATCTGGAGTAAGGCCACCATCTTCACCAACATTACACCCCATATTACCATTCTTTTCAGTAACAACAGCCTGCCATACACAGAAATAGATCATATCTCACCTTTATATACAAAGTTACAGATGCAAATAGAAAATTAACTCCCAGAAAGCCATATATCTTTAAGAAAATTGACCGACCTTTAAATGATGATATGTCTCAGATCCCCATTGCAGGGCCTCCTCAAATCTACTTGCTCCAACTGGGAGAATCATAATTTCCTAACAATATATGCAATGTTATAAATGTGTAAACAAAATGATTTGAACACCAAGAACTTGCATGAGAAAGAGGTAGAACAGAAACACTAATAATGGGTTGAATACCTGAATGGCAAAATGGTTCGAAGCATGATTGCCGCCACTCAAAACAGTGAAGGCAGGTACCGGTAACGTCATGTTTGCTCGGCCACTAAGATCGGAGAGGTGCTTGCATAGAGGGACCTATTATATAGCGCTTCTATCAGAATCTCCTAACAATAGAGTATGCATGAAATGTATAAGATAAGAGATAATATTGCCAAGCCTTAATACCTCTTTCTCAGCAGCTCCAGCTTTACATGCAGCAATGGAAACAGCTAGTATAGCATTAGCCCCAAGCTCATTCTACAAGATAATTAAATCAAAACAAACCGTGACGAAGATATACTAAAACTTCAAGATTCCACAATCCTAAACAATTGAAAATATATGAGAGACACCTTCTTTTCAGTTTTGTCCAAGTCTATCATAGCGTGGTCGATCTGAGCCTGAAGTTTAGGGTCCATACCGATCAACGCCTCAGAGATTCTCTCATTGATGTTCTTAACAGCTTTAGCCACACTGTTTCCCAGATACATTCCTTTGTCTCCATCACGTAATTCAATAGCTTCGTATCTAAAAGCAATGAATCAGCTTAATCATATTACAAACTTCAATGTCAGAAGTATCCTTGTAAGAGGTGAAATTCAATTCATGATCATGCATCAACACAATTCAAACAAATAAGGAAGATTAAGAGTGCTCACGTTCCAGAGGAGTCGCCACTGGGAACAGAAGCACGAAAGACGCCTTTGTTAGTGTGTAGATCCACTTCAACTGTTGGAATCCCTCTGCTATCGAGGATCTGCCGTGCTTTGACCTTCGTTATCACAGATGGTACTGCTTTCTTCATGTGATTAGCCTGCACGAAAACGATAATCTATCAGGATAAGGTATCACAATTGCATGAAGGGAACAAAAGAGGCGAAAGAAACGCACGATGAAGAGAACGGGATCTGAGGTTTTAGCCCTAACGGCGGCGTTGACGGCATCCTCAATTTTCCGAGAGAGTGTGTGCTTGTCTAAGTACTCCTGCACAGACATCTTCTTCTTCCTTCTCGTTTCGAATCTTCACGCAATTCTTCGATGCGTTCGTCAAGCAAGTTTGAATCTGAGAATTCCTTTTTCCGATTTTGAGTGTAAATTTTGGTTCGGCTCCGGTTCAGGATTCCAATCAGAAAAACGCCATCAAAACACGACGACGTATCGTGTTAGTCAAGCATGCGTGCCGTCTAAGGATTAAACTGTCGTACATCACGACGTTTTATATTTTTGAACGGATAGGGCTTTCTAAAAAGAGTTAAAAGCCCATTAGAAGCTCTCACGTGCGATTGCCAGGTTGGAAAATAAGAACTGCTTTTCTCTCACGTGAGATGCCGTTTTAGTAACTGCTCCTTGGTTGGGATCCAGCTGTCACACAAACCAGATTCCGAAATTCAAAAAGATTTATTTTTAACGAGCCATTTTTATTTTTGAATTTCCACCCGTTACACCACCTCGAATTACGTGGCACCATCGTAACCGTCCATTAGTTGGTATCCCATTTCGAATCACCAAATATTAGCCGTTAAAACCTCTTTTCCTTTATAAAATGGACCCTCGCTCTCCCTCTCTCTCTCTCCTAAAACATCAGCTCTCCCCCTTTTTCAAAACCTCTCTCTCGCTTTAGATCCAGTTCTAGGGTTTGCGAAGATGCGTGAGATTCTTCACATCCAGGGAGGTCAGTGCGGGAACCAGATCGGTTCGAAGTTCTGGGAAGTGGTGTGCGCCGAGCACGGCATCGACCAGACGGGACGTTACCAGGGAGACTCTGATCTCCAGCTCGAGAGGGTTAACGTCTACTACAACGAGGCGAGCTGTGGGAGGTACGTTCCTCGCGCCGTTCTCATGGATTTGGAGCCTGGGACCATGGACAGCGTTAGATCTGGACCTTACGGTCAGATCTTCCGTCCGGATAACTTCGTTTTCGGCCAGTCCGGTGCGGGGAATAACTGGGCGAAAGGTCACTACACGGAGGGTGCTGAGCTGATTGACTCGGTTCTTGATGTTGTTCGCAAAGAGGCCGAGAACTGTGACTGCCTCCAAGGTATGATAAAACTCTGTTCATCGCTAATTGATTCGTATCTTTAGGTTTATTGGTTTAGAATCCTAGAACGGTTTAGTTTTAGGATTTTGTGGTTTGGCTGGTTGGTTTATTGTTTTCGTTTGGTTTGGTTTGGATTTTGCAGGGTTTCAGGTGTGCCATTCGTTAGGAGGCGGAACTGGTTCTGGAATGGGGACTTTGTTGATCTCGAAGATCAGGGAGGAGTACCCGGACCGTATGATGCTGACGTTCTCTGTGTTCCCGTCTCCCAAGGTCTCTGACACTGTTGTTGAGCCATACAACGCGACACTATCTGTGCATCAGCTCGTTGAGAACGCTGATGAGTGTATGGTTCTTGATAATGAGGCGTTGTATGACATTTGCTTCCGTACCCTCAAGCTTAGTACTCCAAGCTGTAAGTATCCTCTTTCTATAATCACTATCAATGTTGTTGTCATGTCTCAGTGGTTTTACTTGTGATGCTTTGCTATTCGTTAGTACCTAATTTGAGATTTACATGGGTTTTGCTTATGTGATCAGAATGAGGCTAGTCCTCCCTGATGTCTCTATGATTCTTGTCGTTAGTTGTAATCATGAAAGTATATCCCTTGCTTGAATCTTTTGCCATATTCGTTAGTACCTAATATGAGATTTATTTGTATGCATTTATGGGGGAAAGTTATGATCTGAAAGTATATATTTGTCTGTGATGTCTCTATGGTTCTGCTCTTGTTTGTTTTGTTTGATGTCTAATCATGAAAGTATATATTTGTCTGTGATGGAAAAATGCTAGAATATGATCAGAGTACACGGACTCTTATGGTCTTACATGCTGTTTCAAATTGTTTTCATCAGCTAAAGCTTTTCGTTTGCTGAATTGTGCAGTTGGTGATCTGAACCATTTGATCTCCGCAACCATGTCTGGTGTAACCTGCTGCCTTAGGTTCCCTGGTCAGCTCAACTCTGATCTCCGAAAGCTTGCTGTGAACTTGATCCCGTTCCCTCGCCTTCACTTTTTCATGGTGGGATTTGCTCCCCTCACCTCTCGTGGCTCTCAGCAGTACCGTAACCTCACCGTCCCAGAACTGACCCAGCAAATGTGGGATTCCAAGAACATGATGTGCGCTGCTGACCCAAGACACGGTCGCTACCTCACCGCCTCAGCTATGTTCCGCGGCAAAATGAGCACCAAAGAAGTTGACGAACAGATGCTGAACGTCCAGAACAAGAACTCCTCCTACTTCGTTGAGTGGATCCCCAACAATGTCAAGTCGACCGTCTGTGACATTCCACCAACCGGGTTGAAGATGGCTTCGACTTTCATTGGTAACTCAACTTCGATCCAAGAGATGTTCAGGAGAGTCAGCGAGCAGTTCACTGCCATGTTCAGGAGGAAAGCTTTCTTGCATTGGTACACAGGGGAAGGCATGGATGAGATGGAGTTCACAGAAGCTGAGAGCAACATGAACGATCTTGTCTCGGAGTACCAGCAGTATCAAGATGCCTCGGCTGAGGAAGAAGGAGAGTATGAAGATGAAGAAGCTGAGTACGAGCAAGAAGAAGGCTATTGAAGAGACATAACACAAAGCTTCAACTTCCTGTTGCTGTTTTACTTTTCAAAATTTCAACTAAGTTTCTTTTTTATATAGTTTCTGTAACTATATCGTTTTCATTAGTAGTTTATGTACTCGGCGTAGACTGGCTAAGGGATTATCAAGATTTATCAAACAACTATTTTGCTTAAATCTATTTATTTGCCTATAATCCTATGATTCAAGATCAGAGCCATTTTACAAAAATGAATGGGGGTTCAAAAAGCCTTCTTGCTTGGACCGTCCCTCTATGGTTTGGCAGTAGTACAAGTCTTGGTGCTCTCTCTATGTGAATAGGGTTGTGGTCTGCTAGCAAAGTCCTTGTCTTGTTGCCTTGTTGGTGATCCTTTATGACAGTGAGTTTTTCCAGTTGGTGATCCTTTATGACAGTGAGTTTTTCCAGTTGATGAGTGATGTCTTCAAGATCCTTCTGATTGATTAAAGTCTTCTCTCATGTTTTCTTTTTTTTCCGAACCTTGTCTTTGAAACTTGTCTTATGGCTGGAACTAGCTACGTTGGATCCATAGTGGCGCTCTTCAACTTGTTTATTTTAGCGTAAATCTATATTTGTTTGGATCCAGAGACTTTGAGCTTGTTTGCAATTTGTGCTTGTGGATTTGTGAGTTTTGACAATAATATTAAAAACGAGTCGTCTGACAAATGTAGAGGATACAAATCAAAGATAAAACGCTATAGAGAGAATACAAAATTAATCGCTTTCAATATCCATGGACGCGAGTAGATCCCTCTGCTTCTTAAGTTCTTCTTCTTCAGCCTTCTTATTCTTCTCCTCCTCGGCGGCCAAACGCGCTTGTTCAACCTTAAACTCTGAAACCGCCTTGTCAAAGACACTCCTCACATGTCTGTTCATGAGCATGAGCTCTTGACATGCATCTTTCAGTACCTCCCTCGCCGGATCGCCTAAAACAATCACATAACCCATCAAGTTTCTATTGGTTAAACACAAACAAAGAACTCTTGCAGAGTAATAGAGAAAGAATATAGTAACAATGTTGTGAAAAGGGTGTTGTAGTACCTGTGGTCTGGACTCGGACATTGACACATTCAAGGGAAGGATGTGGGATGCTGTACCCAGCAAATGTTACTCTCGGACTGTAGAGTTGCAAGTAGTAATAATGGTTAGTGACAACATAAACACTGACTACACAGAGAAGCATACATACAAGATCAAGATCCTAAATTGAGAAGATGTTATGTCAATTCATTTAATAAGCAACCAAGCAAAGACCTTTTTATTTTCCTGAATCCTTCTAAACGGTTTGGCATACAAATGAGAATCACTAACCACATATATAAAGTCTAACCAACATTCAATCGCTAAAACAGAGAACCAAATTGGGAGCCAAGAACTGGTTTTGAGAATATATAAAGTTTAAGTCTTTCTATGTCAAGTATGTATAAACAAACAGAAAAGGGTTGAAAGATACTAACTCTTGGTTTAACATGAAACGAACGGCGTTAGCAAGTGTGTGGTCTTCTTCCGCTAGAGTAAAGGAAGCAAAACTATCATTCGTGAACGAACCGTGCTCCATCTCTCCGCTTCTGCTACAGAGTTCAAATCAAAACCCCACCACGAAACTATCGAACAACACACAAAGAAGAGAGAAAAGGTTTCTTTCTCCTAATGAGCTATGCGAGGAAGTTGCGCTGAGACTTTTGTTTGCTAAAACCCTAAAAGCGACACGAAGACAGCTCGGAAGTGTTTATTTATGTATCTGAAATTACTTCTGTACCCTTTCGCAATAACGGCGTCGTTTTGACTTGATGACGTGGCGTTTTACGTCTTAAACCCTAGTTCGCTCGGTTCGGCTCTCGAGGAGCAAGCAAAAGAGAGAAGCGTCGTCCGTCGTATTCAATCTCTGAACATCTTCAATTTTTTTTTTTGAGAAAGTAAGGATCTTTGTTCTTCAAATTCAAGTATTGGATTATAAAGGTTCGATCTTTACGAATCTTAGACTTTGTTTTCAGGTATTGCTAAGATGGCTGCTCCCAGTCCAATTCCCGCCGGCATTTCTAAGGAACAGGTTCGGATTCCTTATTAATTGTTTTGTTGATACCTCGTAAAGCTTAGATCTTTGATCTAGTTAAGCAGTGGAGTTCAAAGAGTTTCATAGCTGTCCTCTGTGTCGATGTATATCTGTTCTGTATCTTCAACTCAGATCTTTGTTCCTTAAAACCATTGAAAATTCACGATATGCCCATTTTATACTTCTTCAAAATAGATTTTGGATTGGTGTCGTCTAGTTTCTGATGTTACCTTCTCTTTGGATTGAATCAGGCGTTTAGCATGGCACAAACGGAGATGGAATATCGAGTTGAACTCTTCAACAAGTAATGAAATCAAATGCGTTTATTTTTTTCGTTATCAAGTTATTTTCTCGTCTTGAATAAGATTAGAGATTGATGCTCTCTCTCGCTTTTATGTTCAACTTGTTTTTTAATCTAGAGAAGCATCAGTTTTGTCATTGCTGCATAAACCCCATTTCAGTGCCTGAAACTTTTATGTCCAGCTAGTGTTATATCTAGAGAAGTATCAGTTTTTTTTATAGATTATATAAACCCATTTCAATGTCTGAATTGATCTTGATGAAAGATTACTTAGGTGTACAATGTATAACTTTGAATATATCCTTTGATAGGTCGTTGTTAAATGCCTTTGATGTGTGGTTCTTATTAAATGCCTTGTTCTTTTTTTATACAGGCTTGCTCAAACATGCTTTGTTAAATGTGTGGATAAAAGGTAAAAGCTTCCTCCTATCTTGTTTTATGTGTGTTTTACAGATTTTGTTTTGAACTGATAGATTATTCAGTTGCACCAGTTTGAAGATGTTACTTTTTTGGGTATTCCTCAGGTACAAGGAAAATGAGTTAAACATGGGTGAGAACAGTTGCATTGACCGTTGTGTTTCCAAGTACTGGCAGGTAACCAAGGCTCTTGTGTTAATTTTTTTAAAAAAATTCGGTACTTCAAGCCGAACACTATTATTCTTCAGATATAATACTCTGATATTTTCTTTTCTTCATGTAACCGTTTTCAGGTAAATGGAATGGTCGGACAGCTCTTAAGTGCTGGCAAGCCTCCTCCACAGTAAGCCCCGTTTAGAGGCAAAGTCATAGGACCAAAAAGCTCACGGAGAGACAAAAACTCTCTCTTTCTTTCCAAAGTTTTAAGGCAATCTTATTGTTTCTGTTGTCTTGCATTACATTTTTGGCGCTTATTTGGACAAATTATGCAATTCTCTGAGACTTTATTGATAAGAGATGAAATGAAATAACCAGATAAAAATCAACAAAACATCTATTTATGATTTGTATAATTTATATGAAAGAGAAACGTCTACGCTATTGCACTATTACAAAGAAAGCTGGAAACTTTCTGTTCAGTTTAAAAAACTTCTGCTTGGATTCAAGATTACATAGTTGGAGAAATGAAATATGCTCTTCTGCTACATTGTTCTCGTTTATTTGATGATCTTCTTTGCTCTTGCTCTTTCCGTCCTTTATACTCAGTGGAAGTAATGGCGTCTGAGAAGGTCCACTAGAACGCTCTGCCATATCTGCAATTCAGAGATACATTCACAATTTCTTCAGTGTTCCACAAGATTGACCAAAACCTATAATGGTGTTTAAAATACTCTTTTTGGGTGAATAGCAGAGACTAAACAGAAATGGTCTTGGCAAATCTGAGTAGAGTCGCTACATGATATCTTTGTAATGATCTGATCTTTTGGGTGAGTAAAAGTAACAAGACAACCATTTCAGTTCGAGGCAGGAACTATGGAAAACAAAAAGAATTTTTTTATTGTGGAAAACAAAGGGATGAAAAGTCCACTACGATCAACAAAAACCCCTTGTAAGAAAGAGCCATAGAAAAACGGTACACAGAGAATTGATGATAGAGATAGAGTGAAGAGAAAAAAAAACTCACTAAGACAAATGACGCAAAATTGACGAAAACAGTTTTTTTTTTTTTTTTGCCTAAAAATATGGGTGAATTTGCCAAATAGCCTGAAAGATAATTAAGTGCAAGTACCTGATTTTGACATAATTAGGCAACTAAAAATTGTGTCTCTTTTGATCTGGTTTTAACCCTTTTTCATACAAGTAGCAGGTGAAAGGGAAGAAAGTGAGTTGACGTAGACGAAGTAAAATATGGTTAGTATTATAGCAAGTAATATATGGTCAGGAGTGGAGAAAAAAGAGACATCCACGTTATATATTTATTGACCACATATGTATGCACTGAGTATTATATTTCATATCACACAAAGTAGTATAGAATGACTAAAACCACATCCATAATCCTTAAATACTAAACACTATCTCAACTCCTAAATACTGAATCATAAATCATAATCCAAATATAAACTATAATTAAGTGACTGAATGACAGTAAAATGAATAGATAAAATATAACACTTTTCAATAAAGAATGCATTCCATATTAATCCAATACACAACTTTTAAATACTAAACCTAAACCAAACTTTAAAATACTAAACCCAAATATAAACCTTAAACCCAATTATCGAAATATGAATAGTAAATGTAACTGCCTAGTAAACCGAAGAGATTAGAGTGATTGAAGGAAGAGTTGACGAACCTCGCGGTGGCGCCGTTTACGTTGTCGACGACTCCATAGATTTCAAATGCGCAAAGATTTCCGTCAGTAGCCAAGCGAGCCGTTGCAGATGACATCTCCTAGGCAGCTACTCCAGAAATGGTTTCGGTGGTTACACAGTGGAGCAAAAATGGGGAAGAAGCCACTCACGTTCTACAAGGTATGTGATTCTCCAAAAGTTATGATGTATGTGTGTTAGGTAAGTATTATTAATTTAGATTTTTTTTCGTTTACAGGTTTTACCGGTTGTGTAAGATGACATATTAGTATTACTATATAAAAGATGCATGATATATTGATGTATTAGGATATAATTTGTTTGATGGTTATACAGCCCAATTCCCCTAAAAATATATAATTGACAAAAACATTTTCACTAACAAAAGCTTTATTTTGCCCAAGCGCCTATGGTACACATATCAATTACCAAACAAACTACGGTATAACCTGTATAAATTAATAATGTTAAGATTTTGAAATTTTATTAATTTATAGATATATTAATTTACAAAAGTTTTTTATTAATTTTTTTTATTTTAAGATATATTTATTCCAAGATAAAAAATATTTAATTTTATTGTATAAACATTAATTTTTATTTTTTTGAAATTTGAAATTTATATTAATTTTATTATTATATTATTTGATGTATATAATATATATTACATAAAATTAAATATGGTTTTAGATATAATATTACTAAATTTCATCAGAAATATAAGAAGTGTTGAGAAAATATAAAGATAATTTCATTGTAAATATAAAAACAAACAACATAATAATAAATTATTACTTATATAAAATATGTATACATATAAATTATTATTTTATAATTTTAATGGGACTATATATTTACATAAAATTTTCTAAAAAATATTATTTTATTATTTTATCGAATTGTGTCAAATTTTGAACCGGTTCAAGTTGAAACCGGCAAAATTTATTAATTTATAAAAATTATTAATTTATAAAAATTCAATTGTACCACTATTAAAACGAGGAAAGTAAACATCTTTAAACAGTAAATAGGGAGACAGAACCTAAAAAGCAAGTCCGGCAGAACAAGCTTCCATTTTCCGACAAGGAGAGAAGCTTGTAATGTCGTTTCTGAGTAAACTCGTCTCCATAGCTCCACAGAAACACATGGACCCATTATGTACCAAACTTTCGAGTGAGATAAACGGATGAAGAAACTGTTGGGGAAAGCGGACACGAGGCGCAGCGGAATGTAGCAATCGTGTTTCCCCTGACTTTGTGAGAATCTGAGAGAAAAATACTTCGACGATAGCAGGATATAATATAAGCAATAACTAAATGAGACAAGCACTTTTTACGTGGAAAACCTCCTCAATGTGAGAAGGAAAAACCACGGAACCGTAGTCCACTCAACAATCCACTATATAAATGTATGTGAGTACAACCACGTCCTCCCTGTTCAACAACCTGAACAGAACAGAGACTCAAGCTACAAAGAGCTATCTTCAACACAAGAACAACAACAACAAGAGCGCAACACAAAGCTTCAAAACCAGCAGAAACCAAACGACTTCAGCTCACAAGGATTCCGGTAACCAGAGACTAATCCCACCGTACAAATCCAAGATAAACCAGTCAATAACACCTCTGCCAAATTTCAGCTCAATCAGAGAAGATCTCACCGTCGGATTTACCAAACACTCAAGACAGCACTGCTGAAGAACTGTGACGACCAGCTTCACTAAAACCCAGACAACAGAAGATCCAACCGTTGAAATCCAAATCCCTTCGGTGAACCTTTAACTTACTGACTGAAGAATCTTCCCACAAAATATCAGCCCGATCAGGATCCGTTTGACCCTCCAAATCTGCCTTGACAAACCCAGACGAAATTCTGCCTCATTCCCTCTTTTCTCTCTTTTGTCTTTTGATTCTTGTAAGTCTCTACATAAAAGGTCAAGAGACTATATATATGTGTCTCACTAACCCTAAGAACCTCCAATACTAATCTAATGGACTAATACCAATGACCAAACTTCCAAGTTTGGTTATCACCGACCAAACCCAATGGGTTTTCTCCAAAGGAACCCAAATGAAACAACAGAAACCACAAATAAATAAAAACCTTAGGAGCGTCGCGATCAACATATATAACGGGGCATGATGACTAATATTGAATATGAACATTAATCTCCTTTACAGGACGATCAGACGCAGCTGATTTTTTGTGCAATCCACGCATGATGATGAGCCAAAGCGATTTGGTGAGCAATGGCAATTCTGTAACCGTTTTAGTGGTTTGTATAATATATATTAAATTATTGATAGTATTCAACAGGTGCTGTGGTGTAGTGGTTATCACGTTTGCCCTACACGCAAAAGGTCTCCAGTTCGATCCTGGGCAGCACCAATTTTTTTATACTCAAAATTCGTACATTTTTTTACTCTTTGGAGAAGAGATTTTCAGTTCAGACACACTTTGTGCACTGATCCACCATACTTGTTCATTTTCCATTCAGACACACCTGCTGACATCATCAACTAGCTCTCGTCAATTCTTTAGAATCTTTTTTTTTTTTTTTGCTAAAAAATTCTTTAGAATCTTGAAATGCAAAAACTAACGAGGTTGTTGATGGAATGAAAGAGACAAAAGACATATGCATATATTACATAGAACCATCATGTAATGGAGATTAACAACTGGTATGAATGAATATCTAAGTTTTATGGAGATTAATACAAGGATAGTCAATGGGCCAATATTCTTCTTGCTCTTCTGTTAAACCATTGTTGTCTTCATTATAGGATTCTTCTTGTGGCTGGCCGGACATTGACGTCATCCTCCTCTCGTAGTCTGGCGATGGTAGCTTTTGAGAACTCTTTTTGATAGACAAGTAGAAGAATAAAAACTAACAAGTGGTTTTATTTGCTTAAATATTAATAATGGGTAGAGATGTTCATTCAATTCAAACAAGTTTCACAAAATGTTCTATATAACGTAATCTACTCCAACACCGTAATTACATAGAAAATACGAACCCCATCATAGACTAAACATATTTATATATAATAGCCGATTATTTAGAGAAAGCGACTGGTTAAACCCTCCCCACAGGAGACACCGGTGGGTTTGAGACATACTTTGCCGGAGCCTCACCTTCAACAGGACCTGAACATGACTTCAACCTCTCGTTCTGAATCATGGACGACACCTCTCCACAAGCTTTGTTGTCTACACGCCAAGTGTTTGGTTCCACTGTCTTCAACGAGTTCCGTCCTTCGTTAACCGCTATACATATTGAGAATGCTTGCAAGAGTGAGAGTGCTGTATTGTACTCAACAGCGTAAACACCTTCTCTGTATGGAGTGAAGCTCAAGAATGGTTGGTTGCTATTATCCTGTAATCCTCCCAGCCAAATCAAACATTAATGAGTTTCATCACACAGTATTCAGAGTTTTTGTGATGTTTTTTCTATGAACCTGAGAGAAAAGCTTGAAGGCATCTGAAGTGGAGGCAGAGAGGTTAGACTCATTGGTGAGGATTCTAAGGTTGCAGCCCATGTCCCAACCTCCACAGTCGCATGACCCACCAGACTTCCATCTCTGTATCAGCGAGGAAGGCCCTCCTTTGTGCGGGAGGCTGTGAACACCACTCGGAAGCACCACTGTAGTGCCAACCTCTGCCAAGTAATCTCCAAGTGTGGTTGCGCTCGCCTCAGCAATTTTTGGGATCTTGATCACCATGGCAGCTAGCTCGTTAGCTCGCTGCTGCGACTCTGACGCGAAGAGTGCATATTCTCTGGTTAAAAGGTCATCGACAGAGCCCACCGAGACTCTCATCTGAGCGACGATGTTGGATGTGTACTCATGCCCTTGCACCTTCCTGCTGTGATTCATCCACTTTCCAGTTTTCTTCTGCACTTCCTGAACGGTGAAAAAAGTGTACTTGTGCCCACATTCTTCCTTTTCTGGAACCATCTGTTTTCTTATTGTGGCAGCTGTGATGCTCTGTTCCTTGTCAACCGCGAAAGTGAAGAGCGGTTGATCGTTCTTAGACGTCACACGAAAGAGAGCCTGAACCGTTGAAGAGGATGGTTGATGATTGTCAGAAAGAATATGCTTCTGGTGACTTGAAGACGGTGAACCCTTTAGTGATGATGGCTCAGGAGATCTGCACGCATGGCTCGATTTTGGTCTTATCAGAGGGTCGAGCAACCTTCTCAAGGGACTAGACCTGCCTCTGTTTGCTGCAATGGTACTATCTATAGACGAGCTTTCGCTGAGAGAAGAGGTGGAACGGTTCTCTAAACCAGCTCGCGATGGAGTAAGAGTCTGAGCGTCTTCCGCGTTGGAGTTTTTGCTTGACTTCCCAATGCTGAAGCTGAGCCGGCGAAACGGCGAAATGCTCCTTGCTCTTTCTGATACAACTTTAACTGGCTTCTGATCTGATAGCTTGGGGAGAGTCTCTGTTGACCTTCTGTCTAAAGTCCTGCTCCTGGAGGGACTGGATTCAGACTTTCTCGACCGCGGAGCCGAGCTTGATCTATTCTTCTCTGCGCTCAAGAAGTTGAGACGCTTCAAGAACGGCTTACTTCCATCAGCAGCTTCACGTCGGAAGTGGCCGTCCAAAACAGCACGCTGTTCATACGCTAACCTCTCTGGGAACAACCCCTTTCTATTAGCTTCGGCCACTCGCTCGGCTAACAACACTTTTGAATCGTAGAACTTGGACAAACCGAGTATCTGTTTCTGAGAAACGATCCCTGGTACGAACACAGCCGCAGCAGGCTTTTCTTTTCCAAACATGTCGTGAACACGAGGGTTTCGGATTCTCTCATCCAGCTTCTCTCCTTTCTTGTTGAAATCATGTGCTAGAAGAGTCCTTGATATTACCCTCGTGGTGGCTGAAGGACTCTCAGGCTTTGATGGACTCAAGAAAGTTCTGGTTTTGGGAACGATCTTAACATCAGAAGAATCTTTCTTCTCCTTCTGTAGGAATGCAGTTCCACGAGGGCTTTGATGAACCTGCACAGCGTCTCTCTTAGTGGTATCCGTATGACCATCGTCTCGAGGTGGCTCGACATCTTGAGAGCAATCTCCTGGCTTAGATGACATGAGATAATACTGAAGCGGAGGGTGATTAATCCTTCTGCGGAATGGAGAATCAACGAGACGTTTGCCAGAATCAGTAGATGATGACTCATCAGTACAGAGCGATGAAGATGTGCTTGTGTTGGACAATGAAGACCTTGTATGCTTGCTATCAATCTGTTTAGCACCAGCTTTAACATCTCTCGCTTCAGGCTTCTTGACATAACTGGGCACATAGGACTTGTACTTGACAAGGTCTCTTTCACCAGAAGCGGTTCTACCAATCCGTGACTTGATTCGATTCTCCAAGCGTTTGGGGCATACATCTTCAACTTTTTTGGTGATCTCTCGGTGGAAGTCGGAGTAAGATAAGCCGCGTTTGTCGTCTCTGAACTTAGCCGGTAGTGATGACCTTTGGGTTTCTTTGGTGAATACCTTCTTCTCAGCAGGTGGAGGTCTATCACTTGAACCTTTCTTCAGCTCCAAACGACACTCCATCTGTTTTGAATAACGTTTTCACTCAGATCATTCCTTAGTCTCCAAATGCTACTGAAGCTTCAGCTTAAAATGCTCTGGAGGGTTTCCTGTCCACAAGGAAAAATGCTAAGAGATCAAAACTTACAGTCTTATCCACACACACACACACACACAGTGACTAAAGAATCAACAAACAGCTCATGAACATGAGATCTGACTACAAGATAAAGCTGAGTAAAAAGGCAAACAACATTCTTAAAGATATTCTTCTTAAAGCTTCCAACTTTACCACTAAAAAAAGAAGACTAAAGAGGCCTACTACACAAGATCGAAGAATCCATTTTCACACTAACTTATAAGAGCAGATTTAAAACAAACATTTCTTCTGAAACATTCACTGCGTCTTATGAAGAAAAACGAATACTTGAAGAGTGTCGGAGAGAGAGGAAAAGTACTGCAAAATCGAATCCGTACCTCGTCGGAATCAGTGGGCATGTAACCGAGGGGAAGCAGCCATCGAGCTAATCAGATGAGCACAGCAATTACGAGGGGGGGGGGGGAAACGGATCCCTAATCACCCGTAAAATCCGGAAGCGGGAATCGCGCCGACGATGCTGACCCTATCAGCTACGAAGCTGCTTAAAGCGTAGAGTAACTATGAGAGAGAGAGAGAGAAGAGCTTCTTTGTTGTTGTAGATAGAGATAGAAAGAGAGAGAGAGAGAGAGAGAGAGAGGGGACAAGTAGAGAGTAGAGAAAGTTTATTACTACTATTTTATTTTTAGAAAAGTAAGAAAAAGAGAGAGAGAGAGAGACATCTTTTTTTGGTGGCCGACGGATTTAGTAAAAAACAAAAAGAATCGTACGATGGAGATTCCTTTGTGGACGCGGGAGTTTCGTCAGACTTTGACCCCACACTTAGTGGATCTCTTACTCTCTTACCCACCGTTGGATTTCGAGCTGCTTCTTTTAGACCGGAGAATATCTCATACTTACATTTAGCCCACTGTTAAGCCCATTGTAAACTTACTAATAAAACCCATTAAGGCCCATTAACAAAAAGAAACTCGATTATCCTCCTTGGACCTGCTGGAAGTTTCTGGATTCACATATCTTTTGCGTTGTAGGCTCCAGATGTTTCGTTTTCGTGTTAAGTCTAGAGATTTCGATTTCTTCCTATTTATACGTTCTTCGATGCTCTGTGTTTACTCAAAAGTCGATAAATAAATTTCAGAGAGACAAACAAAACAATCGAATCCAGAAGTTTACTTCTTGTAATAACATTCGAAAAATGTCGATGATTCCGAGCTTCTTCGGCAACAACAGGCGCGGCGGCAGCAGCTTCTTCGATCCTTTTTCTCTTGACGTTTGGGATCCGTTCAAGGACTTTCCATCATCCTCTTCGTTTTCTCGGGAGAACTCCGCGATTGTGAACGCGCGTGTGGACTGGAGGGAGACTCCTGAGGCGCACGTGTTCAAGGCCGATTTGCCGGGACTGAAGAAAGAGGAAGTGAAGGTGGAGATCGAGGATGACAGCGTGTTGAAGATCAGCGGGGAGAGGCACGTGGAGAAGGAGGATAAGAACGACACGTGGCACCGTGTGGAGAGGTCGAGCGGGCAGTTCACGAGGAAGTTCAGGCTGCCGGAGAATGTGAAGATGGATCAGGTGAAGGCTGCGATGGAGAACGGGGTTCTGACTGTGACTGTGCCAAAGGCGGAGATGAAGAAACCTGATGTCAAATCTATTCAGATCTCTGGCTGATTCAAGCATCCCAGGGCTCTGGTTCGAACTTGAGTATGTATTCTCGTGTGCTTTGGGTTCTTGTCTGTCCCAGTTCTGGTGTTTGCGAGTGTCTGTTTAGAGTTTCAATGTAATGGTTGTGAAATGGTGTGTGTCGTTCTGTGATGTGGAATAAACTTTATTAGTATTAAGTTAATGTGCATGGACTCAACACCTTGAATCTTATGGGTTATATTTCTGAGAGTGGATAGTGAAGCTGTAAGGGGTATTCCTTATTGTTAGTTTCAGATGATTGTATGGATGGTTCTTCACAAAATGTCAGATACAAACCAAGCTTCCGCTTATCATCGAGTTTTGAAACTCCGGTAGTTGAAGAGAGACAACCATCGAGCTAAAATAAAACTAAAGTACTTCCCATTCGTGTTTTAGTAGTTTGTCATAAAATGCCAAAATGATGAACCGATTAGAGATTGATTCGTTCGTAACACACCAAAATGTCCATTTTTTCAGGAGTCGCACAAGTGGCATGAAACATGACGTATTGGAGAGAGCATGCCCATTAAAAGGTATATGCGACTCAGAAAAAGAGAGTGGAAGTTAGAAGACACACTTAAATAAAGAACTTCGATCAACCTGTGAGAACTGAGAACTAATTTACTTGTTTATTTTTAACCGGAAGTTTTATTTTTAGTTATTTTCAAATATTTTGAATAATTTTGAGTATTTTGAATATTTTGGTTTTTTAGATATTAAAGCTAAATATCAATATGTTCAAATAAACAATTGTGATCTAGATGTTTTCAGGTAACCAAAATATTTCAGTTCGAGTTTGAATGTTTGACATTTTGTGTGTTGACTTTTGTGGTTTTTCAATTACAAAATTTTGGATTTGCCTCGTTTGAGTTTGATGCAATTTTTTTCCCAATTCTAATTATTAATGTAGATCATAGATTTGTGTAAAGTTTCCCATCCCTATGCTTGCCATATGATATACATAGAAACACCAAATGATGATTGTTTGGATGTAACAAGTGTAATCAATTTTCGATCAAGTCTCCAAACACCGTTGGATTGGAGCTGCTAGTTAGATCAAATCGTAATCTGAGAACTAAGACAGGGCCCATTTCAGAGGCTATCAAATCTAGCCCACGAAATATCTGATATTTTTGTTTTGGGGTCTTCTAGATGCTTGTAAGCTGGAGAGAATCAGTGGGAGTGGAGAACAATTCGAGAAGCTCCAGATATTTCGTTTCGTTCCTATAAATAGATTCCTCGATACTCTCTGTTCTTTCAAGAGTGAGAATCAAATTCAAGAAAAACCAACAACTTTTGAAGAAAACAAAATTCAACTGAAAATGTCGATGATTCCGAGCTTCTTTGGAAACAACAGGCGTGGCAGCAGCAGCTTCTTCGATCCGTTTTCTCTAGATGTTTGGGACCCGTTCAAGGACTTTCCATCATCTTCTTCGTTTTCCCGAGAAAACTCGGCGATCGTGAACGCGCGCGTGGACTGGAGGGAGACGCCGGAGGCGCACGTGTTCAAGGCGGATTTGCCTGGGCTGAAGAAGGAGGAAGTGAAGGTCGAGGTCGAGGACAACAACGTGTTGAAGATCAGTGGTCAGAGGCACGTGGAGAAGGAGGACAAGAGCGACACGTGGCACCGCGTGGAGAGGTCGAGCGGACAGTTCACGAGGAAGTTTAGGCTGCCGGAGAACGTGAAGATGGACCAGGTGAAGGCTGCGTTGGAGAACGGAGTCCTGACTGTGACGGTGCCTAAGGTAGAGACGGAGAAGGCTAGTGTCAGATCTGTTCAGATATCTGGCTGATTCAAGCATTCTCTGACCATGGTTCGAGTTTTTGTGTGTGTTGTGTGTTTCCTCTTCTTGTTTAACTGAGTGTGTCATGTCCTGTCTGAGAGATGATGTATCTATACTAAAATATTGAATAAATATTATCTTAAAGCCTCCCATAAGTTCGTATTGAAATTGTTTAATTAATTCTTCAGTTTACAAATGTCTTTTTTGTTTTAAATCGCACGGTAATGATTTATGAATTTCATCACAAAACAAACACACGAGTTATCCATTTCTAGGTGTTTCCATAAGTTCACTTGGACAATCTCAGTAAAATTCCAATTTGGCTGTAATTGAGTATTGCTGGTTCATGTGTATGATGAATGTGCCAGATGATGGATTTGGCTGTAATTGAGTTTTGCAAGCTTGGCCCAGTTTACATATTATAGTTGTTTTGCTGTTGTTTGAGGATAGCGCAAGGGAGGAGAGAAAATGAGATTCGGAGGTGACTCATCAATGAGAGGCGGAGAGTTGCTGTGGAAGAGATAACCATGGTGATTTTATCTTAACTTTTTTGTAAAAAAAAGAAGTGAAAAGGCTTGAATGAAAATGTATAATTTCATATGTACTCAATGAAGTTCTGGAAAAAATAAATGTTACTTTTTTTCCAGAAAAAGAAAGAAAATGAATTAGATCGTTAACAACTTGGAATCATATCTATTCTCATACTATAATAGATTGCGGAGAATGTTATTTTATTGTATATATCTTATTAAACCAGAATAACTTTAAACTTTTGTTTGGTAATATAGATAACGGTTAAAAAAATATAGTGTTGTTTGAAAACATGAATATCAATATATTAAAGAAAAAAAAGTAATAGACTTATGTTATCAAGAAAAATTGAAAATTCATTATATTATGAAAACTATATATATGGGCCAGTTTTAAAATATACAAAAACGACTGGTCCAATCTAATTACCTAAAAACATCTTTGTCTAAAATAATCATAAAACAGAATTTAAATTTTATATACATATTTCAAATCAAAATATTAATTTAAAATTTATTTATATCAAAAATTGATTCAAAATATACATATATTCAAAAATTGATTTTACTAAAATATTTTTATAACCATTATAAAAATGTTTTAAATATATTTAAGAAAAATACAATACAAAGGAATTACAAACACCAATGTAAATTATGATTTTTATATTTCATATTAAGTTTTAAAAATATAATATATATGAGTATTTATATGATGATGCGTATAAATACTATTAATTATATAATTACTTATATGATGGTAGGTAAAAAGCACGATTAATTATATGATGACACATATATGATATTTAATAGTGACATGAAAAAATAAATAACAACATATTTTTGCAATCTTATATCTTCTATCTTGTTAAAATAGAAGTACATTTGGGAATGTTTGGAAACAAGAATAACATAATTAAAAAGAAATTTAATGTTGTTTGAAAATATGGATAGCAGTATATTAAAAAAAGCTTATGTTATTAAAAAAATTGAAGTCCATTATATTTTTATAAATTATCTGTTTGGACAAGATTTAAAATATACGAAAATGACTCAATCTAATTACTTTTTTTGTGCAACTGGTCCAATCTAATTAACTAAAAACATATTTTGTATAAATTAATCATTAAACAAAATTCAAAACAAATATTGATTTAAAAATATACATGTATTCAAAAATTGATTTTTACTAATGTATTTTTCCATAACCATTATAAAATTGTTTTCAATATATATAAAAAATACAATACAAATGAACTAATAGATTGAGTAAACCTTCTTTCTAATTTTTTTATGGACCACCGAAATAAAATTAGATATACAATACTAGAAATAGCTATAATATTTGGGTTAGAATATCAAATAAACAATAAAACAAAAAAATTAATATATGAATGTATTAGCATTCCTTTATAATTCGTATTACAAATACAATAATAGTCAAACAATAATATATAACGGGACCATAATTTTTAAAATCGAACAATTACCAATTAATATGAATGTATAATGTTATTACAAATTAATGTAAACATCCGTGCGGAAGCACATCGGAGTTGTGTTTTGTTATTGAATATGAGAGTACAACCCAACACTAAACACCAACACCAAATTTGTCTGATTATTTTAACAAAAAGAGTAGTGACGTTAGCAATGACGTGCTTACCTTATAAAATAATGGGAAAAATAATTCCTTTCTGGTTTGCTGTCCAGGATAACTTATTTTTTCTATCTAGTTTGTTGTCCAAGGTATCTTTCATTTATTTATATAGAGAACATTAGTGAACGAAACATAAAACTGAAAGAAAAATAAACAGGAGTAGAACCAGAGGGATCGAAGAATGGCAGAGAATGAGGGAAAAGTAAAGCTTCTAGGGTGTTGGGCAAGCCCTTTCAGTCGTAGGGTCGAGATGGCTCTCAAACTCAAAGGCATACCGTACGAATACTTGGAGGAAGCCTTGCCCAACAAGAGCCCTTTGCTTCTTGAGCTTAACCCGATTCACAAGAAGGTTCCGGTTCTTGTACACAACGATAAAATATTACCCGAGTCACATCTAATCCTCGAGTACATCGACCAAACATGGAGTAACAATCCAATTCTACCTCAAGATCCCTACGAGAAAGCCATGGCTCGATTCTGGGCCAAATTCATCGACGAGCAGGTATATCCAACAAAACATGCTAATTATAAATATTTCTTTTTTTTTTTTGGATCAAAGCTAATTCATAAATCTTTTTTCTTATATATTGATCTTGCAGATTCTTACTGTAGGATTCAGGTCTCTAGTAAGAGCAGAGAAGGGGAGAGAGGCTGCTATTGAAGAGGCTCGAGAAAAGTTTGCGTTTCTTGAGAAGGAAGTCACTAGAAAAAATTTCTTCGGTGGCAAGACAATCGGATTTGTGGACATGGTCGCAGGAAGTATAATCCCGTTTTGTTTGGCTCGTCTTTGGGAAGGTATGAGAATAGATGTGATTCCAGAGGACGAGTTTCCAGAGCTAAACAGATGGATCAAAAATCTGAAAGATATTGAGAGCATGAGGGAATGTATACCTCATAGAGAGAAACAAATTGAGCACATGATGAAAGTTTCCGAGCGATACAAATTGGCCTAGAAGAGAAGATCATCGTATTTCTGAAATGTTTACTATATATATATGCTTGCATGGCTTTGTTCTTTAAACGTTTAAATAAAAGTGGAGTGTAGCTCGTACTGGCAGTAGACACTTTTGAATGATAATGATATCTTAAAAGGTTGACAATATATTATATGTTTGTACTGTGATTTGTAAGAAATAAAATGGAAAATTATTAGACAGTTCCATCCACTTAGAGGTTTGATTAGACTTAATTTCTATATAGTATTTGTAAGATTTTTACAGGTTTTCAGGAACATGTAATCTTTGGTTTACACTTTACAGTATTATATAAAAGTAGATTTCCGGTCTCTCAAAGTTACGGACTCACCTCCATTGAAGTACAAGTAGACTTATGGGGATCAGATTAATAAATTTGACCATGAGCCAAATTACTTCGTTCTGAGTTTTGCTGATTACAATTAAGATCAAGATTAGAACAATCATCTTTAAACTAAGTTCAGTTTAACTACTCAAGATAATTATCTACTCTTGATATATGGTGCTTTTGACACCTTCTAACAATGTTTTCCATAATGTTTTTGAGTCTTTATCGAATCTTTTTCGAGTCATTACAGGTCTAGAGTTGCATTGGAAAGAAGATGAATTACTTGGAACAAAGAGGCAGAAAATGACACAAATTGGAAATTTTCACGTGGAGCAGCCTGGTGGGTGCTCCTAACGAAGCGAAGTAGCCCGAGTGCCTACTCCAGCAGCAAAGGTATTTAAAGAAGTTTCCAATATTTCTGGATTTTACCCATCGATTCCACTTTTTCTTCTTGCAGCTGCCAGACACCTACAAAATATCAATTTTTATTATTTTTTATGAAAACATACTACTTTTTACGTGACTTTGGAGAGAGAAATTTTGGGAGAGAGAGATTTGGAGACTTTTGTGAGATTGAAGGGAGAAAAATATCTACATCCTTTAGAGAAGATTTCTAAACCCTTATTGCTTTTTATTAATTATCCAGACATGTTTTCTTCATCCATTCTTGTGATTTTTGCTGCTATGTCTGAGTAGTTTTGTAGTTAGGTTTAGGGATTTCAAAGGATGCATGAGTTATTGAACTAAACATAGATAGAGATTTATCTTCGATTGTCTTCACCTATTGTTAAACTTAATGCTGAGAATAAATTGACAACTTAATATCTGATTTTAGATTGAATCTATTCATCAAAAGTGTAATATGTTGCTAGAAAGAACATATGTGAGTGATTTGTCCTCAACCAACGAAAATTGATGCTGAGACAGATTGTGAACATATCAAACCAACTCTTAATGCTTGTCTTCAATTCCTGATTCAAACGAAAGTTTAGACATTAGGATTGTTTGACAAATTCATCGTTGCCACGACAGTGGATCGCTTGTAATTGATGTTTGAGTTTGAGACTTGCTTGTTAATCATTCCCTGAATAATTGTTTGGTTCATGATCTCTGAATTCCTGTGACATGCCCTTAGCCTAGCGCTTTATCCTTCTAATTTTACATCATTCTCAATCTTATATTTATTTGCTTTCATTACATAAAACATCAACCACAAAGATTTGTCTTAGCTTAATATCAAACTCATTAAAACAAAGTGTAGAAACGGTCTTTTGAAATTGAATCTCAAATAATACACTGTTAGCTTGCAGTAGATAAACAATTTTAGTGTATCAATCCTCCAAAGATTATTTGGAATTTTAATTACAACTAGCTTTTGACCCACGCGTCCGCGCGGATGTATGTTAGATGTAATTATATATTTTTTAGTTTTAAAAACATTCTTGTTATTGTTTCATATGTTATTGAGTTCTAACATTGGTGTATCTTGTTTATTCGGTTTAGTGTACATTTATAAACTATAAAGTTTTATTCTTCTTACATTTTTTTTTCTTTTGCTTGGTAAACTAAACATAAAGTGTATAATATTAGAGCATGTAGTTGAGGTTTAATAGTATTATTAAATAAGAAAACATATAATTTTGTGATTTCTATCTTATTTAAATTTTTTGTTTATATAGCGTTAAAAAGGAAAAAAAAAATCGATAGAAACTATAAAACCAATCGGAAAAGTAACTCCAAAAATATATTTAAAATATATATAGCTTGTTAGGAAATGCTGAAACAATCACATATTAATAGCTAAGATTTTGTTAGTTGTGAATTTTCAGTATTAAATAGCGAATATACTATACGATTTTATTTCAAAAATGATCAGTTTGTTAGTTGTTTATGGAATAAAGGTTTTTTAAAAATAAGATTTTTCACTTGATCTGCAAGATTAGGAACAAATAAGGATGTTGTGGTTATTGATTGATATCGTAAGATTATTTTTTTTATTGGAAAATAATAAATGATTAGTTTTGATTTTGAATTATTAGATTTAATTTGAATAAATCATATTGTGTAAGTTGGTATCAAATTTGAATCACATGATTGATAGTATTATTAATATAAACTATGATATTATTATATGACATATATTTGTATCTATGTAATGTACTGGTTTTGATTCTGCAGACCAAAACCACTAATCTGATGCGAATGCCATGAACTAAGATAGCATCACAATTTTTTTTTGTGTGCAAAGATAGCATCACAATTTAATTCGATGGTTTGTCAATGATATACAACACATTCTTTTTAACCAGCAATTGTATTTTGATTGTTGTGTAATGTAGATGTTTAGTAATGGTTTGTAATCTAAACGCTTCTTGGTTTATTAAGCATACATGATTCTAGAATTGTTTGGCCCGTATGCTTCGGCCCGTATCGATTTAATAAACAAACCACTTTCCTACAGTTCGTTGTACACATAATGGATGGTTGTGGTTAAGTACCGGTTTAGTAATTTAACGGTATAATAATAATTAAGCATACGTGATTCTCGTTTTATTATACGTGATTCTCGGTTTATTAAATAATCAAAAGGTTGAGTTTTAATGCCAGTGGCATATCTTGGTAAATATTGTAGAAAATTTAGGACAAGTACTATTTGTACTTCCCCTTTTAATAGTTTAGATAATCAATCAAATTAAAAAAAAAAAAAAAATCTAATTTTGGTAGAATGGAGTTTTATCTCTATCTAAGAAAAATATATAGTGGATGAAAATAATAGAAAACATAATATTATAAATTTTATCAGTCCATACACCTATTTACCGACGTAAATCTGAAACAGGCTTCCGTATACAATGATGACTTACAGACAAATGTATAAAACACTTAGGGTCCGACTGGTGACCATTCTGGAAACAAGAGGAACGAATAGAAAATGAACGTAGAGGAACAAAATTGCAGAAATGAAAAGAAATGGTTGTTCCATCCCATATTTAACAAGGAGTTAATTCGTTCTTTATTTCTCTACAAAAAAAAGAATGGTAGGGAATGAAAATAAAAAATTATACCTTATGAATGGTGATTTTTTTAAGGAATGTTAGGGAATGCATTTGTTCCACGTCGTTCCTTGGTCACCATTCATACCCTTATATTTAAGGTCAATTACATCAAAAGATTTTAAAATATGTTTTTTTTACTAAAAGAGCACACAAATAATAAAATGAGAGAAATATATTTTATTAAAAAGATAAAAGACCATTCCATCATTATTTTATAGACATGTAAATACAAATAATTATTTAACTGAACAATAATAAAACAAAGTTGTTATTATTATTATTTCTGAGTAAATTCAAACTTCTTTATAATTTTTTTTTTCATTTTCCTTCAGAATTTTATTTTGAAATTTGAAAAATCTTCTTCAAATTATTTTTAGAATTTTATTTTAAATTTTAACAATTTATTTATTTTTATAATCCTAAACTCTACACCTAAAATCTCAACCCTCAAATCCAAACTCTATGTCTAGTTTATATTAGTTAACTATACGGGTATACTACATGTTTATTTGCTTCTTTAATAAACCATTTTGGTTATTTTAACTCTTGTGTACTATACTTACGATAAAAGCTTTTTAGGATCATCCTAAAAAAATTCTCTATATTTAAAACCATCTATACTTAAAACCATCAGAAAAATATAAAAATTAGTATGGGTAATCTTAAAATCAGTAAACAGCCCTTATTTTGCAGTCCTCTCATCCAAAAACGTTTTCAATTTATAAAATATTTAAAGCTATTTTCTAAAATTTATAAACATTTTTGAAAAATCATATTATAGAAACGGTTTTCAAATTTTATTTTTTATTGTATTTATTTTTAAACGATTGCAAATGTTTTTATATAAAAAATAATTAATTAATAAAAATATTTTTTTTTATTTATTTTTAACAGTTTTACAAAATCTCCTGCGAATATTATCAGTAAGAAATTTCCACAAATATTATCCGCCAAAAGTTTCTTACGAATATCATCATTTAGAAAGTTTCAACAAATATATTATCTACCACAAATTTCTGAGGAATATCATCCACGATAGATTTTTGACGAAAATATTCTTTGGTATTTTGTCAAAAAAATATGGCTGTTGGAGTTCGTCAGAAATTCGTTAGATAGCCCGAAAAATTCTAACTAATTTTTTTTTTCCAAAAAATTAAAATTGACTTTTTTTCGTCGAAAATTCGTCAAAATTACTTTTTCCAAAATCGAAAAATCTATTTTTTGTAGTGTTAATATGTTGATTTACATGAATAACAAATGCATATATCTTTAAATTACTATATATTAGCGTGTTAAATCCAACGCAAGAATAACACTTCAAAACTATTCACATCAATATTATTTACTTAATTTCAGTCTTTTTTCTATTACCATCTACCTTATTTATATTAGAGAAATTCCCTAAAATGACCATAAATTTTTTTTATCATAAATATATGTCATAAAAGTTGTAAGGGTAATTTTTTCAAATAGTCTTTTTAAGTTTTTGCCACCAAAATAGCCATCAAAAAAAGAAAATGACTAAAATAGCCTTTTTATTTTAAAATTTATAATTTTTTTTTAATTTGAAAACCGACCCTCAAAACCTCAACCCTTAACTCTAAACCCTAAGTGTAGATTAGTTAACCCTACGGTATACGTGTATAATTTACCATTTAATAAAATCTCTT
Organism: Brassica oleracea var. oleracea; assembly: GCF_000695525.1. Classification (NCBI taxonomy): domain Eukaryota; kingdom Viridiplantae; phylum Streptophyta; class Magnoliopsida; order Brassicales; family Brassicaceae; genus Brassica; species Brassica oleracea. The sequence continues at coordinate 13,835,746 of NC_027751.1, forward strand.
GTGGTCATTTTTCTTCTTGGGAGCTATTTTAAAAAAAATAAAAAAAGCATATCGTTGAGAATTTCTCAAGTTATAATGACCAAAATATTTGATTAATAAGGAAAATAGACACTTATACCTCTATGATTAAGTAACGTAGACTTAGTGGGGCTTATTGAATTAGGAATTTCATACAATTTTAGTTTTTTGTCAAATCCTCCCTTATTGAATAAGGTATTTATAAAAAACTTTACAAATCCTCTCTTATTGGATATATCATTTGTAAAAATCCTATCAAATCACCCCTTATTGAAAAATATGGATTTCACCAATGAAATTCATCAAAAGTTATTTTAGATCATTAAAAGCTATAGTTTACCCTTCAAATTCAATAGAAAAGAATACCATCTCTTTAGATGGAATTTTAAAATAACAACTATTTCATATTTTACGACAAGAGCTTAGCTGAGATTGGAAGATAATCAATTCAAACTTTTCTCATCATCTTCGAACTGAGTGATGGTTCCTTTGATGAGGAGGTTTCAACGAGCCGTTTTTCAAAGTTCTTCTTCAGATCTACCGACTTCCGATCACAACCTCCTCTCACCTCGTCCTCCATTACTATCTTTCGGTTGGTGTTAGGTCGGATTTTTCTCCGGCCACAGGCCGTGAGAAAAGCTTCGGCAAAGCCGTCTTCCTACTTGTTTCATGTCGTCTTTTGTTTCGTGATGCCGCTTGTTTCGTCGTCTCGCCTTGCTCTCTATTGTTCTCGCCTCGCAATTTCTCATATATCACCGCTTACTCGCCATCTCTCACTGCTTTCTCGCCGCTTTCTCGCTGTCGTTCATTGTTGCATCACCATCCTTCGTCGCCATTCCCCATCTCTCGTTGTCTCCCATTTGTTCAAAAGAAACTGAAGTGGGGCTGCTCCCAACGATGGATCTCTACTCTGTCACCAGATCTTTCACATCCCACTCTTCTACTAACCTCCCAGCCGTGTACTTTGCAGGTTATGCATCTGTATTGTGCTTCTTCCATCCCATTATGGTGTTGTTTTAACAAGATCCCTGGCTGCAAGTCTGTCGCCTTTGTGCCCTGCAGTATGCAGGTTCTTTCCCATTTTCACTATGGATATTGGTAATATGAAAATTGTTTTAATTCTCTTCTGGCAGATTGGATTGGCATTGATATGTTTTCCAGTGATTATGGTTGATTCCTCCTTCATGGAGGTTGTGTTATTCCCAAAATCCAGTCTGTTATCACCTCTGAGGTTACAGCCGATATCATGATTGTTATACCAGCACAAGGTGCGGTTCCAATCTCGGGTGTAGGAATATGAATGTATCCTATAATCCCCAACTAGACTTTCCTCTTCTTAGCACTAACGGGGTTGAGTGTAGAGGACCACTCCTCATTTTTAGTGTTCTAAGTTTTGTGTTTATCTCTCTGTCTTTACTATCTATGTTTTCCATGTTGCTATGGTGTTTTTAGCCGTTTGGCTTTGTTGTATCTTTGCTTGAACACTTTCTCCTTTATTGGAAATCTAGTAATGAATTATAAAATGTGGGTTGACCAGAAAAAGAATGCTAATGAAAAGTATAAGACTATCGATGGTTTGAGCTGCACACAATTGTGATTATCAAAGTCTGGAAATCGAAATGAGTGATAAGATGAAATCCAGGTTCTGAAGTGTAAATCTCAAGGCAACTACTATGAGTTCGTAAAAGTAGAGAATATACTTGTGGATACTTTCATCAGATCGGCAAAAAATGTAAAATGACTTCAGGTCAGTTCTTCTATTTTTCATCAAGCAAACTATAGAATCCACTGACCGAGTCTATGTAATTGAAATGTGTTGAGATTCTGAGAATGATAGAGTACGATTTTATAGTTAAATGGTAATATTATTATAAAAATATTAAAAGAGAGATTTTACCGAATCCTATCAAATTCCCATTCTAAATCTCCATCAAAATCCTTGAATTCAACAAAAACCTCGAAATTCCACCAAATCTTAAAATTTTCAAAACCTTCTCAAACCCCTAATTCAATAAGCCCCCCTTAGTGTTTAGATTTGAGGGGCGGGGTTTTCGGGGGTGGAGTTTAGGATTTAAAATAAAAAATACTTAAAATTTTAAATAAAATTTTTAAAATAGTTTCAAAAAGAAATTTTTGAATTTCAAAATAAAATTAAAAAAAAGAAATTTGGATTTTTTTCATAAAATTTCAAATTTGAAAATGTGTAATTCAAAAAATAAAAATAATTTTTTTTATTTAAATAAATTTTTATTTAAATAATTATTTATATTTATATATATATTTTTTAGCAACTTATATTTATATATATATAAAGTAAATATATAAGGGTCTTTTAATTCTTTAATAAAATATTTTTTGGTCATTTTCTTATTTGTGGATTCTTTTGGTGAAAAAAACATATTTTAAGATCATTCAGGAGAATTGCCATTTATATTAACTTGTTGACAAAAAGATATATTATCCTTAGACAATAGCAGAATGACATCAGCAATGATTTGATTACCTTAAAAAATATCCTTTTTGGTTTGTACTGAGGGGTTAAGCGGATCAAAATATACAATTGAACAAATTCGAAAATGATATCAGCCATGATGTAGAAACCTTCTAGATTATCTTCGATGATGCATGAATGTGTAACACCCGTCACCTCCTATACAGAGAACGGCGTGTTACTTACGGTAAAATATCGAATTAAACCAAATTATTCAAAATCGAACAAAATAACATAACATTTAATAAATAAAAGAAAGAATTTCAAAAGGAATACATTTTTGAATTGAAGTATAAAAATATATCAAATAAATCGAATGTAAAATTCGTATAAATCATTAGTTAAAACCGAAATAAAATACGATGATCCCAAAACACCAAACAGTCCAGATATCCAATTACTCGGCAAGCTCATTTGCAATGGGGTGAGCAACAGGGGAGTCACTCCGTGAGGTATGAGATGCTAAACACGCAAACCACTGACTTGAGTAAATAGAACTCCCACTATGGAAGTTTAGCTCTAACATGAACACACACGACGCCTAGC
>NC_027751.1:13838952-13850090 GCF_000695525.1 Brassica oleracea var. oleracea
CGCAAGTCCAGACGTCTCTGAACCCCTGCCCGCACAATCAAAGTAGCGTCGCTAGCCCAGACATCTCTGAGCCCCCGCCCGCGTAGATAGTCCCTACTAATAACTATGTATACATACATATATATATCGCATCTCTTAACATCACACAATCCAATCAAAGGTTGAATCCTCTAGACCCCTATTTCCAGTTCACAATGAATGAACTAACTAACAATCAAGACTCAATTCAAACAGACGGATAATGATTCGAAATCTAAACTACCATAGAGAGAATTCTACACTGGTACGAGATTTACGGAATAGACCCTCACCTTAGCTATGATCAGAACCGGAAACATGTTATAGAATAAAACATTAGTCTCGGCTTCTCACCATCAACACGTGAGGAGCACAACAAAGATGCACATGCATACCAGACATAAAATCATGACATAAGTTCCCGATTCACAACAAGATGGCAAGCGTTTAATAAAATGGAAACGAGGAAACTTGGTGCGCAAGAAAGAGGTAAATCTTACCCTAGATCTCACTCTCTCCTTGATTAACCACACGACACAATCTACAACAACACGGAAACGTCTATGGGGACAAGGGTTACACCACCGGTGGGTCACAACTGATGGTCAAGTAGATCGGTGACGGTGGCGAGGTGATTAGATGCGGCAGCTCCGTCGCTCGTCTCTCCTCCACGTCTCAGCTCAGCTTCGCTATACAACACCAACAAGAGCAACAATGGTTCCATGGACATCAGCTACGATGGATGCGGTGGTGATCGGTGAAGAACATGCCTCCGGTGGTGGCTAGCGATCTGATTGGTGACATTGATGGTGTTCTTCCTTTGATTGCCATCAAAGCCTAAAGATGAATAGAGGGGAGTGATCGTGAAGGAATAGAGAAGATGGAGATGGTGATGGTGGTGAAGCTCATTCTCCTCCACGATCTGAAAGAAATGGAGGCTGAGCTTTGAGGAAAACAAATATATATATAGGTACGCGTACACTGATAGGGCTAGGGAAAATTGGTGGCTGGGTTGGTTTAATAATGATAATAATTTTACCCAGTTTGGTTAAGAAAAACCGGGAATATATATACGTTCGACAGACAAAATAAATAGGTGATATGATTAATAATAATAATCAAAACTGAATGAAATTAAACCAATTGGTTCAGGAACGGTTTGCAAACAAGAAATAATATAAATAAAACCAAACTATTATTTAACAAAAACCGGGTTACCGGGGTACGGTCGTTACAGAATGAATCCAGGTGAAAGCAAAATTGTCCTTTCTTTATTGTTATCACGTCATTTTCGTATATATAGAACATTAGTACTGACCAAGACTCATCACGAGAACAAAACTAGATAAACGAATCAAAGAATAAGGAAGCAAGTGAGATCCAATGGCGGAGAGAGAAGAGGATGTGAAGTTTGTAGGCTTTTGGGCAAGCCCTTTCAGTCGCAGAGTCGAAATGGCTCTCAAACTTAAAGGCGTGCCTTATGAGTACTTGGAGCAAGACTTGATGGACAAAAGCTTCTTGGGCTAAACCCGGTTTACAAGAAGGTTCCGGTTCTTGTCCATAAAGGTAAAATATTGCTTGAGTCACAGCTGATCCTCGAATACATCGACCAAACATGGACAAACAATCCAATTCTTCCTCAAGATCCTTACGAGAAAGCTATGGCTTTATTCTGGGCCAAGGTTGTTGATGAACAGGTAACTGTCATACCAATTCCTTAATTATTGCATAGGTCATATAGTAGTAGTTACCACCTAGAACCATGCATACCAAATACTTGAATTTCAATACATTTTAAATAAATTTATCAGGATTTTGATTTTGGTTGGTAAGCCACGGAATTTCCAACTTTTACAATTACAATGAGTGAAGAATTGCAATTACATTCACTGATTTCCCAAATAAATTATTAATAAGCAAATTTTTTTTTAACACATATTAATAAGCAAATACCAAAGAAATGTCAGTCCTCCATGTTTTTTCTGTTATTCGTAGAAATTTCAAGAAAAATTATTCTTGCATGCTTATCCTATTTTGACATACCATTCAATATATATATATTTCAATGATACCACAGAATATCAATGCAAAATAAAACATTAGTTCCAATTTTTTTTTTTGATGAAACGGTTTTAGGTCACAATAAGATTCAGCACTCTGGTGAAAGCAGAGAAGGGAGTAGAGGTTGCAGTTGAGGAGGCTCGAGAACTCCTTACGTTTCTTGAGAAGGAAGTCACCGGAAAACATTTATTCGGTGGTGTTGGGCATTTGTAGTACGCTTACTCCAATTTGAGGGGGAGTGCTGTGATAATGATGTATATTGTTTAGATAATCATGTAAATATTAGAGATAAATATTCTAATATAGTCGGTTAAGGAGATAAGGCCTATGTAATGATGTATATATTGAGCATTAAGCTCACGATGAATCACACACAAACATTTAGTAATTACTTTCTTAACATGGTATCAGAGCTTAGATCCAATTAACCGATCTATTCTCTTGTTTTGCTTCTTACGCTTGTTTTCTTTCTTGATCATCAACAGAGGTCATGGGAGATGAAAAAGCAATTACGACCGGCGTGACCGGTGAGAAAGATGCAAGCTCCCCGTATTCGATTTTCTCTTCAGATAATCCGGGAGCTTTGATCACCTCTGTTCAGCTAAAAGGCGAAAACTATAATGAGTGGGCGACGGAGATGATGAACGCACTTCAAGCCAAAAGGAAAACTGGTTTCATCGATGGTACATTGAAGAAACCATCCGAGGGACACGCAGATTTGGAGTCTTGGCTTAGCGTCAACTCGATGATAGTAGGTTGGTTGAGGACATCAATTGAGCCAAAAGTAAGATCGACTGTCACTTTTATCACAGATGCACACAAGATTTGGGAGAATTTCAAAGAGCGGTTCTCAGTAGGGAACATGGTGCGAGTACATCAGTTGATGGCGAAACTTGCCTCGTGCAGGCAGGATGGACAAGCGGTGATTGACTATTATGGTCAGCTTGCAAAGATGTGGGAAGAGTTGCAGACATATCGACCACCATCGGCTTGTACTTGTGATGCAGCGGCTCTCTATGAGAAAGAAAGAGAAGATGAGCGAGTCCATCAGTTCGTTATGGGGCTGGATGAATCGCGTTTTGGTCATGTTGTTACAGCTATAATAGAAGCTGATGTTCTACCAGATCTTGGAAAGGTGTACAACAAGATAGTCCATGAAGAAGATCGTTTGAACTCAGCTAAGATACGAGAACAGCAGCAGGAGGCTGTTGGTTTTGTGTCTCGACATTAGAACAACAGTGGTGACTTAGGTGGAGGACATGATGAGTATACTTCACAAACGTCACAAAACAGAGGAAAGGATCGAAACTGCTCAAACTGTGGAAGAACCGGTCACGAGAAGAGTGCATGTTGGAAGTTGATCGGCTATCCTGAGTGGTTTACAAAGAGAGGAGGACGTGGAACCTGTGGTGCGAGTAGAGGAGGAGGTCGCAGTGGAGCCAGTAGAGGAAGAGGTCAGTCAAATGTGGCATATGCTACAAGCGCCAACCCTGGAGCGAATGTACCAGAGCTTACCGCGGAACAATAGAGAGTAATCACTCAAATCCTACAAGAGAAATCCAGTGGTGCTTCAGATAAAATGTTTGGTAAGGATATGGGAGATGTGATCCTCGATACAGGGGCATCGCATCATATGACTGGTGACATAAATCTTCTTATTGATTTGGAAGATATATCTTCATGTAAAATTGGGTTTGCAGATGGAAGTACTACCGTAGAAAAGAAGAAAGGTGTGTTGCCTCTATCTGATCGAATTTCTTTATACGATGTGTTATACGTACCGGATTTGAATTGCTCTTTGATCTCAGTATCGAAACTCCTCAAGCATTCAAACTGTTTTGCGTTTTTCACCGATACCTTATGTGTTTTGCAGGACCGGTGTTCGAGGATGCTGATTGGAGCAGGTGAGGAACGTGATGGGGTGTACTATTTTACGGATGTTAAAACTGCTTGATGCAACAAGGTTGTGAAGGCTGAGGATTCAGTCTTGTGGCAACAGCGATTGGGACATCCATGGCTTTCAGTTTTATCTTCGTTATCTGTGTTTTCTGGTATTAAAGTTTCTGCAAGTTTAGATTCATGCGAGGTCTGTTTTAAGGCTAAGCAAACAAGAGATTTGTTTCCTGAAAGTTCTAATAAAACTAAAGCATGTTTTGAGTTGATTCATATTGATGTCTGGGGGCCATACCGTGTATCCTCAAACGGAGCCTCCTATTTTTTACTATTGTAGACGACTACTCACGTACTGTCTGGACCTATTTGCTCTTCGGAAAATCAGAGGTAAAGGAAGTGGTTTAGAACTTCTATGCTTACACAGAAATGCAGTTTGGGAAACGTATCCAGAAGATTCAAAGTGACAATGGCACAGAGTTTATACGTTTGTCCTCATTCTTCAAAACAAAAGGGATTATTCATCAAATTTCTTGTGTGGGGACGCCGCAACAGAACGGTAGAGTTGAAAGAAAGCATCGTCACCTGTTGAATGTAGCGAGATCTTTGATGTTTCAGGTGAAGATGCCAATCAAGTTCTGGGGGAAGGCCGTTCTTACAGCAGATCATGTCATCAATCTTACTCCAACCAAAGTACTTAGTGGAAAGTGTCCACATGAGATGTTGTTCGGGTCGACTCCATCATACTCAAAGTTACGGGTGTTTGGTTCATTGTGCTTTGCACATAAACAATTACGCGACAAGAACAAATTTGTTCCTCGTAGTAGAAAATGCGTGTTTGTTGGTTATCCTTTTGGGAAGAAAGGTTGGAAGTTGTATGACTTGGAAACTTGTGAGTTCTTTGTGTCTCGAGACGTTGTCTTTAGAGAAGAAGAGTTTCCATTCTCTGAAACTGTTGAAGAGAAGTCTTCTCCTGCTCCTTTGGAGATATTTGATGACGAGTTGGTAACAAACGAAGTTGAGGTTATCAACGGTAGAGGGAGTAGTGGTGATCAGCCAGATTCTTCAAAAGAAACATTGGCTTCTCAGGATCCTGCAATCATCAAAGTTGGGCCGGAAGTTCTGAGTGTTGTGGAAACAGACACTGAAAGAAGTAGGATTCCATAAGAAGCTACATCAAGTGCTGCACCAGAAACAGAGAGTACTTTGGGCTGAGGACAACAGGTTAAGAAGCCCTCTGTGAAATTAAATGATTACGTTACCTACAAGGCAGTTTGTGATAATAGTACCCCTCATGTTCTCACCGGTCAATCCTACAACATCTTTCTTCGACCCGGTCTCATGTAACATTCTCATTCCACTTACTGAATATATTTCAGATGAACATTTCTCTGGTGGGCACAAAGCTTTTCTTGCAGCCGTTTGTGCTGATAGCGAGCCTAAGAACTTTAAAGAGGCCATGCGCGATAAGAGGTGGACAAAAGCAGTTTACAAAGAAGTTGATGCACTTGAGGTTGCGAAAACTTGGAGTGTAGTTGATTTACCGCCAGGACGAGTAGCTTTGGGCACAATGTGGGTGTTTAAGATAAAGTATAACGCCAATGGAACAGTAGAACGTTTTAAGGCAAGTTTAGTGGTGCTTGCAAAACGTCAGAAAGCTGGCTGTGACTATGATGAAACCTTTGCTCCAGTTGCGAAGATGACTACAGTTCGGAGTCTCTTGAAGATAATAGCTACTCAGAACTGGGACGTGCACCAGATGGACGTGCACAACGCTTTTCTTCACGGTGATTTGGATGAAGAAGTGTATATCAAGCTTCCACAGGGTGTTAACAACTCAGATCCAAATAAAGTGTGTCGATTACATAAATCTCTTTACGGATTGAAACAGGCTCCTCGATGCTGGTTTGAGAAGCTTACAAAGGCACTCGTCAAAGCAGGGTTTGTTCAGTCTCTGTTCGACTACTCCTTGTTCTTATATTCTCGTGGAAATGTTGAGATTCAGGTGTTAATTTTTGTGGATGATCTTATTATCTGTGGAAACGATGGAGAGGCAATTAAGAAGTTTAAGGCTTATCTTGGTGAGTGTTTTCACATGAAAGATCTTGGAAGACTGAAGTATTTTCTTGGAATCGAGATTGCTCGTAATAAAGAAGGATTTGTGTTGAGCCAAAGAAAGTATGCTTTGGACATAGTCAAGGAGAGTGGTCTTGTTGATTCAAAGCCTGCCGCAACTCCGATGGAACAAAACCATCACTTAGCTACTGACGACAGTCCTTTTTCGACTGATCCAGCGCGTTACAGACGGCTTGTAGGACGGCTTATTTATCTTACTAATACAAGACCGTACATATCCTACTCAATGCACATATTGTCTCAATTCATGCAGAAACGGAGAGAAGGGCATATGGATGCAGCATTGCGGGTCGTACGGTTTCTGAAAGGGACAGTCGGGCATGGTATATTGCTTAAGTCAGAAACGGATTTACAGGTTTCTATTTACTGTGATGCCAATTGGGCGGCATGTCCGTTGACAAGAAGGTCCTTGACTGTGTATGCTGCCATGATAGGAGGTTCTCCAGTTTCTTGGAAGACAAAGAAACAAAAGGTGGTGTCGCATTCGTCGGCTGAAGCAGAGTATCATGCCATGTCCATAGCCACTCGTGAAGTACAATGGCTACGACAACTCTTACGAGATTTGGGCTTTGCGCCAAAGACACCAGCTTGACTGTTTTGCGATAGTAAGTCTGCAATATATATAGCTACAAATCCAGTATTTCATGAACGTACTAAACACGTTGAGATCGATTGTCATCGGGTTCGGGATGCTCTGAAGCCAGGAGTAATTATTGCATCATATATTGGAATGAAGGAGCAACTGGCGGACGTGTTGAGTCTGTTGACAAAGGCCTTAGGGAAATTCCAGTTTAATCATCTCATGTCCAAGTTGGGCATTTGTAGTACGCATACTCCAACTTGAGGGGGAGTGCTGTGATAATGATGTATATTGTTTAGATAATCATGTAAATATTAGAGATAAATACTCTAATATAGTCGGTTAAGGAGATAAGGCCTATGTAATGATGTATATATTGAGCATTAAGCTCACGATGAATCACACACAAACATTCAGTAATTACTTTCTTAACAGTGGCAAGACAATTGGATTTTTGGACATGGTCGCTGGAAGCATGATTCCGTTTTGTTTGGCTCGGGGCTGGGAAGGTATGGGAATTGATATGATTCCAGAGAAAAAAATTTCCAGAACTTAACAGATGGATCAAGAATTTACAAGAAATTGAGATCGTGAGGGAATGCATTCCTCATAAAGAGAAACAAATTGAGCATATGAAGAAAGTTGCAGTGCGTATCAAATCGGCATAAGAGATGACGATCATAGTTTTTGGTCTGGAGTCTGGAGATGTTAACTATATTTTCCGTAAAAGTATTTGAACAATCTATTAAATAAAGATGAATGATATATGCATCTGTAATAATAATATCTTGTATGAAATCTGGATATCTCTTTACTAGAGCTTTACTATTTTTTTATGAGGAAAATGTTTGATAATGCATTAGAAAACAAATATTTTTTTTATTATGAAATCTAGATATAATAGAAAGAATTACACCTAGAGTCAGTTTATGAGTTTTATTAACACAATGGAGCAGTTCTCACTACTAAGGTAGTTTTGTTTAATGAAACTCAACTTCTGGTTAAAAATTAACTAAATAACTTTATAACCAAGTGTTATACGATAACTAAATGTAACATCTATTTCATTTTTAGGTGGGATTTAACTATAGCCATTCATTTATTTGTTAATCTAATGGTCAAGATTCTTCAGAGACCAAGTGGATCCTCTTATCTTTATTGTTCATCGTTTGCCTCCCAAATTCTCCATTTTTTCTCCTCCCATATTCTCCGTTTTTCTAAATTGAAACCTGCTTCTTTATATATTTTTTCATGAAAATTGTGTTGAATCATTATATCTATTACTTAATCTATCTTTTTAAATATATCATGGTGTATCTCCGATGGTGATTTAATGGTGGTATATACGACAGCAACAATAATGGAGGAGATGTTGGCGACTTTGACGAAGACGATGGCGGAGACATAGTCGACGGCAAAGACAACGTAGAAGACTCATCCCCAACCATAAACCAGACTGTAAGAATCAAGAAATTCATCCACCATGGCGCTTTCACATGGGACATCGCCAAAGTTAAGGTTCCTCCACAATAGCACCTTCACATGGGACACCGCCAAAAAATTCATCCCCATCGCCATGTCTTCTACCTAACAATTTTTACACACAGTCCTCCTTTTCTGAGTTGGACAGAACTGAAAGGTCATAAGCTTCACGGTGTTGTCGTTTCTGTCCGAAGGTTCTTACGGTTTTAGAAAGATTTCAGTCGTTTGTAAGTTGCTTTGGCCATTTGTAAAATATTCTGTGAAACAATTTCGGAGAAAAGCTAAATAATTTCCAAGTTAGTGGCAACTTTAATTGTGAAAATGATGATATATGCTTCACCTTACGGCTAGTTTGTGCTTTTTGTGGATGAGTTTTGTTTTGATACTAATTATTATAATTTTTTAGTTTGTTCGTTTGTATATATTGAAAGTATTTTAGATGAGGATATTTGTTCTTTTCTTTTACATGATGTTAGATCTTGGCTTGAAAAGATAAACTTTGGGAGCTACATCTAGATTTTTCAAAATAAAAAGTTTTTTAGAGAGGTAATGGTAGTAGTCTTTGTGGTATCCTTTGTTCTTTATTATTTATTTTTTCTTTATTAGATTTGAGAATTGGTTATGTCTTTGGTTAGATTGAGCTTGAGAATCCAATTGAGAACATTGGAGCTATGATAGTGAGACAAGCTGCTTTCAAACTAATGACATGGTTGGTGATGAAACAATGACTTTGGTTGTTCTTGTGCTAGGTCTCATGCTGAAAGTGTAACAATTTGCAATTGGTGTACACATTGTTCTTTTAAAACGATGTACATGTCGATGTTTTGTATCGGTGTGCACTTTGTTTTTTTAAACAGATGTACATGTCGAGCCAAGATCGTGTACACGTGGCCATTCAATCATCGTGTACATTATGTACATATAAATGTTAATAAATGTTATCAACTATTGCAACGCTAAAACATTATTCATCTTTGTTTGTACACCGGTTCTCAGTGTCAATCTTTAACTTTTATGTACACCAAACCTATCAGTGTCCATTCGTGATGTACATAAAAGTTAATCAACACTAATGTACATAAAAGTTAATCAGTACACCACTGTACACGTGGACAGTCAATCATCATGTACATTATTATGTACACGTAAATGCTAATAAATTTTATCAGCTATTGCAACGCCAAAACATTATTCATCTTTGTTTGTACACCGGTTCTCAGTGTTTGTCAATCTTTAACTTTTATGTACACCAGACCTATCAGTGTCCATTTTTCACTTTCTTCATTTTAGTTTAGTGTTCCATTTTTAGATTAGTATATTCATGAAAGTGGATGTCGTTTGACACTAAAACGTATCAAAGCTGTTCAGTTTGAAATGCTTTGGTTTATGGGATTGAACTTATCAGTGAAATATAGTTCAAGTATATATGTACACAAATAATATATAATGAGACAAATCGATTGATAGATAGCTTGCTTTACCACACCAACCACCTTAGCTTTAGAAGGTTGGAAATAACCTAAGATTCTTATAGTAGCATTTGATGTGTCACCTTCCCTCCCTTCACTGAAAACAACATAACACGGAGTGTTCTAACATTCAAGAAAATGAGAACCCCCTTCATTCACATAAACCACACTTCCTTTATACCTACAAAGACAAATGTCTCTTTCACATGTACCCGTATACACTGTCATTATGTACACATCCATGCGGTCGCTCGATGTACTCGTGTACACGAACATGATGTACATAAAAACAAAAATGCAACTATGGAGTTTGTTTACTTTAAAACTATAGTGTTTCACAGTTTATTTACTTACGAATAAAAGCACCGTACAACATACCCAAAACATCACAAGTGTACAACACACTACATAACTAAGAAAAAACCCATCCACAACAAAGTTTCTTTCTTTATAACCAACAAATCTTGTATTTCTTGTACACAAATTCAAACAACATCTCTAACTCTGAATTCCCATGTAGCATAGATTTGTAAGCACATGTCTAACCTGCAAAGACACAATGCTTCTTAACTTCAGACTCTTACACAAACAAAAGCAAACATGAAAGACTAAGAATAACAAATTTCCCTCGTAAGACACAGTCAGATCCGCAAACGCCACAACAGCACTAAATATTAGAACTTTGGTTTCAAAATCAAAGATGTCAACTTACTTAGTTGCAAAACGCCTCTCTATTTCAATCGCTCATCTAGTTCTTCCACAACCGAAGGCTCTGATTTTAGGTACCAAACAAATTGTAAGAAACATGATTCAAGTAATACCGACTAAAACAAAACAAAATCAAAAAGATAGAATTTACCGCCAGCTCTCTCTTTCCTGTGTGTTTTCGTCTCGTCGTCATCTTTTTCGGCACCATCTCTATCGTCGAAATATTAAGCTCTCTTCTTCTCTTTCACTTTGGAAATCATAAATCTTGATTAAAATAGAAATATTATGTCCACAAGTAAAAGGCTACTAGGTTATAAAAAAAAAGGCTAGTGGGCTAATTATTAAAATCAGTTAAACTTGGTTTCAGGTCCACCAGTTCAATTTATTCAAAATTCAAAAAACAAACTAAAAATAAAAAGCAACGAGGGAATTAGTTTCTGGTTTGCTTTTTTTAGGGTCACGATGGTCTTTCATTCCAATAAATTACCCAAGTATTGCTATGTGACCTCCAATTAGGGCTGTTCAATATGGTAAAACCGAACCGAACCGAACCGAACCGAAATAGAGAATATGGTTTGGTTTTGGTATATATCATATAAATCGAATGGATATAATTTTATAAAAACCGTAGGATTTGGATATGGTTTGGTATATAACCGATTAAACCGAATAAACCGAACAAAACCGACTAAAAGTAGAAACATGTAAATATGTATCTATTTTATAACAATACATGAATATCTATTTGTTATATAAGTTAAATTTGTGTTAATAACTATTACCATAATGTTATA
>NC_027751.1:13850179-13856673 GCF_000695525.1 Brassica oleracea var. oleracea
TTCAGGCTCTGATTTTAATTATAGATTTGATTATTTTATTTGATGGTAGAAACATTTTTACCTTTTTGTTCATTTATTTGAACATATAATATATTTTTAATAAATGACTGTGTTGACAATATGACTCTAAAATTCATTTTATATGATCTCAAACTAAATAATTATGTTTTTTTGGTATAAAACCGAATAAACCGAAAACCGACGGTATATAAACCGAACCGAACCGAAGTAAATATGGATTTAGAATGGTAGTTATATTTTACTAACCGAAATATCGAAAACCGAAAAAAACCGAACCTAAACCGAACCGATATCCGAATTGAACACCCCTACCTCCAATGTAATTAAAACTCAGAAACTGTCTCTGAGTATAAATCACTCGATATAATATCTCTTTACTAGAGCTTTACTATTTTTAATGAGGAATTTTTTTGATAATGCATTAGATAATGCACCAGAGCTTTACAATTTTTTTTTAAACAATTTTTTTAGTTTTTGATTCATTTAAAAATATTATTTCTAAGCTTATTTATAGGGTTCATATTTGGAGTCCAAATAATTATTTGCTTAATGTAAACATATTTATTTCGGCTCACACGCGTGTTCAATCAGTTTTTAACTTTTAACTTTTAGAGCAGGATTAACGGCAGATCTTAAGGGGGGCTCTTAGGTTAATTTCCAATTAAAAGAAAAAGAAAAAATTGAATTAACTTAAACGCCGAATCTTAATTAGGCGAAAGAAGGATCGGCTCTTGGGCAACACGTGTCGTCGTTTGCGTCTCTCCCTCTTTCTTTCTCGATAGATCCAGTCTTCGCATGCACAAACCACTGGTTCGTCTCTCTCTCTATCTCTCTCTATGTCTCTCTGTGGCCTTGATCGACGATGAATCAATCCGGCTCTCTCGCGGTGGCTCTCATCGAGGAGGAGAAACGGCGACCTATATCGGTGGCTCTCCTCGAGGGGTAAAATGACGAATCGTCTCTCGGTGGCTCTCCTCAAGGGGGAAAACGGCGAAGCATCTCACGGTGGCTCTCCTAGACAAGGAAAACGACAAATCACTCCAAGTCTCTCTCTCTCCGGCTCTGATGTTTGAAGAATCGTATCTCTCTCTCGGCGGATCTTATCGAAGTCGTCTCTCTCACGGCGGCTCTGATCGAAATCGTGTCTCTCTCACGGCGGCTCTGATCGAAACCGTCCCTCTTTCACGACGGCTCTGATCGAAATCATCTCTCTCACGGCGGCTCGAATCACTCCGCCTCTAAAGCTAAGTTATTGTGTTCATATGTCTGGTTATCAATGTCTGATTATCAATGGTGATATGTTTTATTGTATCGTTTATGTCTGGTTATCAATGTTGATACGTTTGATTGGATCGTTTATGTCTGTTGATTCTGTCTGGTTATTAATCCACCTTGTTCGGGTCACAAGTTTATCAAGTTCATAAGTTTGTTGTCTTGATTTGTTTGTTGTGTTGCTATGTTATGCTCTGTTGGTTTCTGTCTGGAAGGAATGTTTAATCCTTCATGTTCAATGTCGATATGTTTGTTGTGTTCCGGTGATTAATCGTTTGATTCTTTTTGATAGTTTCAGTGTTTGTTTGGTAAGATGGAAGTATGCAGAGAGTGGATGAAGCTTTCAGCAAAGCTTTCAACAAAGCTTTCAACAAATGAAATATATGTACAACATCTCTCATTGACTTTTTTTCCTGTCAGAAATAAATCTTGGTGAATTGATATGATTAGATTACGGTTGATGATAGTAATAACTGTTAGTCACCGTTTGATAGAAATTGATTTAAATAATGGTTGTGATTAATGGGTTAGATAGATGTAATAAATATGGTTAGCTATAAATCACTTCTCGATTTAGATAATGGTAGTGTTAGATACATGTCTTGTCTTTGTGGGTGGTTGTGTTGAATGATATCTCTCCCATCTACTCTTCTCCTGCATTGCTCCTATCTTAATATGTTCTATAAAACACTTCTGAACATCTCTCTCCCATTTACTCCCGCATTGCTCTTATCTTTCTGTCTTCTTAATCCATTTTCCGATATGGATTCAAATCCCTTTAGCCACAACTTCGTTGATTTTTTAAAAGTCAACAAGAAACCGTATTTGGTTTTCCAGAAGATAGGGTGGAATTATCTTCATCGCAAGTCCCTTTTTTGGCAGACAAGCTTGTAACTCTTCTTCTAACTTTGTTGAAGAGACTCAAGCAGAGCGCCGAGAAAGGAGGGTATGGACGCCAGTTGATGATGTTGTCCTCATCAGCGTCTGGCTTAACACAAGAAAAGATCCGGTGATAGGCAATGAGCAAAAATGTGGTACCTTTTGGAAAAAGGATTGCAGCATACTTTGCTGCAAGTCCTAAGGTTGCAGGGAGGGAAAACAGAGAAGCTAGTCACTGCAAACAACGCTGGTAGAAGATCAACGACCTTGTCAACAATTTTTACGGGGCGTATGAGGCTGCAAGTAGAGAGAAAACAAGCGGTCAAAACCAGAATGATGTTCTCAAGCTGGCTCATGAAATATTCTACAACAACCACCCAAAAAAATTCAACCTTGAGCATGCTTGGATGGAGCTCTGTAATGACCAGAAATGGTGTGAGATTTCTAAATCCAAATTCCATGGAAGCGGTAAAAGGAGGAAGCTTGATGAAGGTGCACAATCATCAACCTCTCACACATCTGAGGCTAGTAATGCTGATGCTGAGCATCCCCCGGGTGTGAAGGCTGCAAAGGCGAATGGTAAAAAGGTGAAGGCAGAGGGGAAGACACTTTCAGAGTTTGAGAGGATGTGGAGCATCAAGCAGGAGGATTTGACCAGTAAAGAAAGACTCTCGAAGATGAAGCTTCTTGATAGTTTAATTGGAAAACAAGAGCCTCTTGCTGAGTATGAAGAGGCTCTTAAGAAGTAGCTTGTTACTGATTTGTTGTCAAATTAAATCATGTCTTAGAATGTGGTTAAGTTTATTACACTCTCTGTTATTTACCCTCTCTGTTTCTTGTACATATCTAATCTGTTATTGTGATTTGTTGTTTTCAGGTACAAAAAGAGTGACAGAGTGGAGCATTGCGAGGGGAACAAGAAGAGACTGAAGCTTGTAATGTTGTGTAGTGTAGCTTGTGTCACGGAAGCTTGTTTTGTTGTGTGTCTGGAAGCTTGTATTGTTGTGTGTATGTGTCACGGATTAGTGTCTTTTTTTTATTATTGTGTAGTCACGAGACTACATCAGTATACGTGTATGCTTGTAAGTGTTGTATTATTGTGTAGTCACGAGGCTACACAAGTATGGTTGTAACTCTTCTTCTCTCGTTCTATATATTAAGTTTGCATTCTCTCATCCTACAAACACATCTCTTGTTCTCTCCTTCTCTATATATAGTTTGAATTCAATAAACATTTCAAACAACTCTTGTTCTCCCCTTCTCTATTCTCATTTCAAACAACTCTTGTTCCAAACCTTTAACATAAAACGAAACAATTTCTCCTTTTGATCATATATATATGACATCTTCTTCTCAAAACACTTTTGAGGGATTGGATGATGAATATACTAATCAACATTTTGATCAATATTTTGATCAACATTTTGATCAAACATTCGGGAATTTTTCCATTAATTATGGTGATCAAGCAGAAGAAAGGAAAAGAAGGAAAAAATGAGTTCATTTCGAAAGAAATCGGGAAGAAGGCGATGTACATTTATAGAATGATTATTTCAGTGAAACTCCAACATATCCTGAAAATCTATTCCGACGAAGATTTGGAATGAACAATTCATTGTTCATGCATATAGTTGATCGACTCTCCAATGAAGTTGAATTCTTAAAACAAAAGAAAGATGCTCTTGGAAAGCTTAGTCTCTCTCCACTTCAGAAGTGTACAGCAGCCATTCGTGTCTTGGCATATGGTACTGCGGCTGATGCTGTTGACGAATACCTCCGACTCGGTTCAACTACTACTCGTTCATGTGTGGAACATTTTGTCGAAGGAATAATATATTAATTCGGTGATGAGTACCTAAGAAGACCAACGCCGGCTGATCTTCAACGTCTACTTGGTATTGGTGAGCATCGTGGATTCCTCGGGATGATAGGAAGCATTGATTGTATGCGTTGGGAGTGGAAGAATTGTCCCACCGCTTGGAAAGGTCAATATTCACGTGGTTCGGGAAAACCCACAATCTTTTTAGAAGCGGTTGCCTCGTATGATCTATGGATATGACATGCGTTTTTTGGACCTCCAGGTACCTTAAATGATATCAATGTTCTTGATCGCTCCCCTGTTTTTGATGACATAATAAAAGGTCAAGCTCCGCAAGTCACTTACTCTGTCAATGGAATAGAGTATCATCTGGCTTACTATCTCACCGACAGTATTTATCCGAAATGGGTAACTTTTATCCAATTTATTCCAATACCACAAGGGCCGAAAGCGGTTTTATTTGCTTAACATCAAGAAGCTGTCCGAAAAGATGTCAAACGTGCTTTTGGAGTTTTACAAGCTCACTTTGCCATTGTTAAAAATCTAGCACTTTTTTGGAATAAAGTTAAAATTGGGAAGATTATGAGAGCATGTATCATACTCCATAATATGATAGTAGAAGACGAACGAGATGAATACACTCAATTTGATGTTTCAGAGTTCCAACAAGGAGAAGAAACTGGAAGTTCACATGTGGATCTCACGTATTCTACAGATATCCCTACAAATATCGTCAATATGATGGGTGTTCGAACTAGAATTCGTGATAGACAAATGCATCAACAACTCAAAAATGATTTGGTCGAACATATATGGGGTAAGTTTGGACATGGTGGAGACAACTACTGAACTCGGGTGTTTTTTTTTAAATTATTCTCGATCATTGTACTAATCTTTGTTTTTATGTTTTTTTTTTAAATCTATGTTTTAAATATTATCTTATAATATGTTTTATGTAATAAATAAATTTTATCTTAAAAAAATATTTAATATTTTTTTTTAAAAACCCTTAGTTAAGAAACTCCCATTGGACCACTCAAAAATGGGAGTTTCTTAACGAAGGTTCTTAGGTAACAATTATTACTAAAAAATTCATTAAGTGTTGTGAAAGTAATGGAAAACTCTATCTTTATTCATAACATAGAAGTTCCTTATATAGGAGATTACACTGTCATAGATAAATGGAAAGATTACAAATCATAATCTCTTGGTTATGAGCCATCCACAACCTGGTTCATAACACTCTCCCTTGGATGCCATAACCATTTAGAGCTTGTAATGTGCTTTAATGTTGCCTCATTAAAACCTTACCAGGAAAACCTAATTGGGACAAAACCATGGTGAAGGAAAAATAGTACAACACATATTACTTCCCCTGATTTGGACATTACTGAAGGTCCCTTGGACCTCTCCAATTTTATGCAATCCGTGGGTGATGAAGATCTTTGGCAGAATATGCTTCGTCCTTGAACATGATAGTTGGTTCTTCTTTACTATCGGACATGCCACAATCTGATCGAACATATTGAGTCATCGACCTCAAATACGCACACACGAAATCTTGGATGATGTTGATGTGATATGCGTGTACCACTATGTGTAAAACATAACCTGTCTGAAAAACAAATCAACAAAACCAAATAACCCCTCTTTGGGCTGGTTAGTATAAAATAAACCAAAATCAAAGGCTTCTTCATCATCCTTCTTATGGACCAAACAGATCAGTATCTAAAACAAGACTTCTGCATCGTACATCTCAGAACTAAATGGACTTCTTTATCGTTCACCTTTGGACTGAATGGATCTGTGTCCAAAACAAGTGATCTCACGCCCATGTACTAGATAATGGGTGAGACTGGTCCATATTAAATGTATATACTATTTAATGCACAAGGATTTCATTATTAATGTACTCAAGCTGTAATCCCAAACAAAACTTTGTTTTCCAAGATGTTTCATCTCAAACTCTTTCTTGAGATATTCAACTGTTTAGGAAATTGTCTCTGGAGGTTCCTAGAATATTCAGATCATATACATTGATGATTATCAATATTGTTCTCGAGAACTTGATGTACTTTCAGCTCAATACCCTCTAGTACTTTCATTATCCAGTGGACCATATAAATATGTAGTCACTACATCAATTTGCTGCAAGTCTAATTTTCTCTCTTATATAACCAGACTTATGAGAAATCTAAAAGTAGTTGCATCCACCACGTGAGAGTATGTCTCCTCATAAAAAATCTATTACTGGTCTATGTGAGAATCCTTGTGCAACATCAGCTTTATATCTCACGATTTCTATTCCTCACAAGACCCATTTATATCCACTGGTTTTAACATCATATGGCGTCTTAATCATATGGCCAAATACGTCTTTCTTCTTTAAACTATTTAACCCCACGTTTCCATTCAATCCAATCTGTTCTACGAGTGCGCACTCTTATATTGACGTGGGTTCATGATCTTCGCTTATATTCATAAATTCAAGTGCTACCTTGTA
>NC_027751.1:13857157-13860353 GCF_000695525.1 Brassica oleracea var. oleracea
ACGATTTCTATTCCTCACAATACCCATTTATATCCACTGGTTTTAACATCATATGGCGTCTTAATTATATGGCCAAATACACTTTTCTTCTTTAAACTATTTAACCCCACGTTTCCATTCAATCCAATCTGTTCTACGGGTGCGCATTCTTATATTGACGTGTGTTCATGATCCTCGCTTATATTCATAAATTCAAGTGCTACCTTGTATGCAAATAAATCATCTTATGTCGACATTCCTTATTGGTTCCATTATGTTCCAGACATGATATAATCGATTGAGATTCATAAATATCAGGACCTCTTGCTCTTTCCAGCTTGGCGTCCCAAGCTACATTGTTTGGTACCTGTACCTTAGAGCCTGCCGGCCTTATCTCCATGTCTGGGATGGTTTCCTTAGTAATCTCGGATTTGGGTTTTGATTATCATTCTCTGCACCTTTCTTTTGTTTCCTAGGATTCTTATCTTTTGGAACCTATTGGTCTACAATGTTTCATACATTGTCTAGACTCTGTAGCAACTTGACTGTGTCTCTTCTGGAGAATGCATGTATAGTCTTTAGGACTTATTATGGCCCTGGACGATTTTATACATATATCTGAATGAACTTTTTGTTTCCTTCGCCAATTGTTTATATATGGAAACCATTCATTCTTATATCTTTAAAACTCAATAGGTTGCTCTTGCTCTTAGAGCTGGGTGAATATAAGGCATCACTGATTTCTAGATGCAAACCCTTAGGCAATAATATATTGGCCTAGCCGTAGTCTTCTTTCAAACTGGCGATACTGTTGGGGTCAAAATCGGTCACGACGGAATCAATATCTGAAAGTCCGTAAAAATTGGCATGAACGTTTTTACGAAAAATAAATCTTAGAAAAAGATTTATTTTTACGAAGAATCTTGCGGAGAAAACACATTCACGAAAAATAGAAGAAAGACGCGAACAAGGTTGCCGCGTAGCAACCGAGCTCTCACCAAAGCTCGGTCGCTACGTAGCGACCGATCTCTCACCAAAGCTCGGTCGCAACGTAGCGACCGAGCATGTACACGGCTCGGTCTCTACGTAGCGACCGAGCTCTCACCGAAGCTCGGTCGCTATGCAGCGACCGAGCACGTACACGGAGCTCGGTCGCTACGTAGCGACCGAGCTCTCACCAAAGCTCGGTCGCTACGTAGCGAACAAGCTCTCACCGAAGCTCGGTCGCTACGTAGCGACCGAGCACGTACACGGCCGTTGTTTGACCCGAAGAGCGTAGCCAACCCATTTCATGTTTCTCGTTATTTGAAGTCATCAATCGAACTTTACGATAAAAACCGCGGAAAGTTCGTTCTTATCGAAAGAAGCTGTAATAAACGTTTCGAGTCAAACAACGGCCCAAGAAGACATAAGACGTGACTCGAAACCCACTTACGATTTCTTAACCAAAAGCCCATAAACCATAGAACGGTTTATGCTTGGTTCGCAAGGAAAGATAAATGCCAAGTTTCCGGGGATAAATACGAAGTATTCGAAGATAATTAGAAAGATGGGGAAAAACGGAATATCTCCATTTTTAAGTTATGACGGCTTAAGGGCAGAAGAGGAAAAAGCGTAAACAGACCTATGAGCGAGTATATAAGGAGTCCTAGGCGAGAGGCACGTGGGACAATTTTTTAGGCTCAGAACTCTCGTCACTTAGAAACTCTGAGGCATTATTCTCGACATGCTCTGTTTCCATGACTGGCACCCGATTACCAGACGAACGTGCACAAGCAGTTCGATCTCTTGGTTCACTCTTGAACTACGTTCTGCTTGATCCTCGAAAGGGGTACATAGGCAGCCTTTCATAAGGTTCAGTCCGAAATCAATCAAAAAATAAAACGAGCTCGCGATTTCTCTGTCTAAACGTAAAGGGAAATGATAAATTTTATCAAACCCCGTAAGTTTGGCTCATTACCGAACTAAAGAAGTCTCAACGCATAAGGGTTTTACCAAAACACGTTTTCCGAAAGCTTTTCGGAAAAGTAAAACTTGCTCTCCCCTAAACCGCAGAAAAACCCTAGGTTAATCGTGGAAAAAGGAAGCACATCGAATCGGGTACATAGCTTGCCGCTGTATTTCTTCCGAATCTCTTTCGGAAAAAACCCTAGATTAATCGTAGAAAATGGAAGCGCAGCAAATCGGTTACAAAACCCCCACGGTTGTACTTCTTCAAAATAACTTTCAGAGAAACAAAGTTGATTTCTATGGAATCACTCCAAACCAAAAACGGCTGACGAAGACTAAAAAAAAAGGCAAAACGGGAGATTGTATCCCCACCGCTAAAATGTTTTCTGAAGCCAAAGATTTCGTAAGAATTCAAGTATCACTTTCGTAGTAATAAACTCTGCGAGTTGTCGCTGTTTGTCACCTAAATCTTACTTCGAAAAAAAAAAACTCTTCGAAACTTCCACGGATCAATCCCACGGATAAGAGAAAAACTTCTGACTAAGTTTGGTTGCAATAATTAGCCTCGTCACAGCTCTTGTACAGCCAAAACTTGAAAACCTCTTTACGGAACCAAACCTCGTAAAAATTATGCTCGACAACATCTTGCGAAATAACCTTTGCAATAATTAAGCTCGACAACATTTTACGAAACAACTTTCGTAAAATTAAAATCGATAACATTTTGCAGAATAACTGTCATAAAATTGACCGACCAAGACACTTGGTCGGTCGCTACGTATTGAGCGACCTAGCTACTCGGTCGGTCGCTACGTATTGAGCAACCTAGCTACTTGGTCAGTCGCTACGTATTGAGCGACCTAGCCACTCGGTCGGTCGCTACGTATTGAGCCACTAAGCCACTCGGTCGGTCGCTACGTATTGAGCGACCAAGAAACTCGGTCGGTCGCTACGTATTGAGCGATCTACCCACTCGGTCGGTCGCTACGTATTGAGCGACCAAGCCACTCGGTCGGTCGCTACGTATTGAGCGACCAAGCCACTCGGTTGGTCACTACGTATTGAGCGACCAAGACACTCTGTCGGTCGCTAAATATTGAGCGACCTAGCCACTCGGTCGGTTGCTACGTATTGAGCGACCAGGCCACTCGGTCGGTCGCTACTTATTTAGCGACCAAGACACTCAGTCGGTCGCTACGTATTGAGCGACCAATCTACTCGTTCAGTCGCTACGTATTGAGCGACCTAGCCACTCGGTCGGTCGCTA
>NC_027751.1:13862156-13862484 GCF_000695525.1 Brassica oleracea var. oleracea
ACCCCACGACTCACTGGCATCCGCTCTCATTCCGGTTGGTCACGTCCGAGCAGGAAATCATCCCGCAACTGACTCCGCACGAGCTCTGTATCGTGCTTCTTAGGCTTTATCTCCCTCGGAAACAAAGGAAACAACTTCCATACGAATAAAGGAAACATTATACGAAACTTTCATCGTATAAATTAACCCTAAAGTGGAAAAACATTTTCTAACACCATGGGCATACTCGGCCTATCAATCTCGATAACGCCATTCGTCACTCGCCCAATTACGCCTTTCCTTCGAAGCCGAACTAGGTTACAGCATCCCCTTTAAGGACGATTCTAAC
>NC_027751.1:13864241-13865295 GCF_000695525.1 Brassica oleracea var. oleracea
ATCGGCATGAACGTTTTTACGAAAAATAAATCTTAGAAAAAGATTTATTTTTACGAAGAATCTTGCGGAGAAAACACATTCACGAAAAATAGGAGAAAGACGCGAACAAGGTTTCCGCGTAGCAACCAACGCAAAATCTGGTCGCTACGTAGTGACCGAGCTCTCACCAAAGCTCAGTCGCTATGTAGCGACTGAGCACGTACACGGCTCGGTCACTACGTAGCGACCGAGCTCTCACCGAAGCTCGGTCGCTACGTAGCGACCGAGCACGTACACGGCTTGGTTGCTACGTAGCGACCGAGCAAGTACACGGCTCGGTCGCTACGTAGTGACCGAGCTCTCCCCGAAGTTCGGTCGCTACGTAGCGACCGAGCACGTACACGGCTCGGTCATTGCGTAGCGACCGATCTCTCACTGAAGCTCGGTCGCTACGTAGCAACCGAGCTCTCACCGAAGCTCGGTCGCTATGTAGCGACCGAGCACGTACACGGCTCGGTCGCTACGTAGCGACCGAGCACGTACATGGCTCGGTCGCTACGTAGCAACCGAGGACGCACACGACTCGGTCGCTAATTAGCAACCGTGCTTTCTTAAAAATCGATACGACACGAATCCATGCATTCTCGTCTACTCTTTAATGCTATCTCCCGAAGACCGTAGCCAACCCATTTCATGTTTCTTCTCATTGAAGTCATCAATCGAACTTTACGATAAAAACCACGGAAAGTTCGTTTTTATCGAAAGAGGCCGTAGTAAACGTTTCGAGTCAAACAACGTCCCAAAGAGACCTAAGACGTGACTCGAAACCCACTTACGATTTCTTAACCAAAAGCCCATAAACCGTAGGACGGTTTATGCTTGGTTCGCAAGGAAAGATAAATGTCAAGTTTCCGCGGATAAATACGAAGTATTCGAAGATAATTAGAAAGATGGGAAAAAACGGAATATCTCAATTTTTAAGTTATGACGGCTTAAGGGCAGAAGAGGAAAAAGCGTAAACTGACCTTGGAGCGAGTATATAAGGAGTCCTAGGCGAGAGGCACGTGGGACAACT
>NC_027751.1:13865395-13865952 GCF_000695525.1 Brassica oleracea var. oleracea
TTCCTAATTTAAACGTAAATCGATAGTGCGAATTTTGGTTCCCACAGATACCTGCTTTAGTATTTCTATTTGCGTTTTTCATTGTACTCATATGGGAAATCATTCATTCATTTAATCTAAGCAGACAATGTAATAGAAATAAATTCATGGAGATAAAGATCAGAGAAATCATACAAGCAAAGCTATCACACAAGTTTGATGTCGAAATCAGATTATCAACTTGATTCTTTTAGGCAATCATAAATCTCATATTCCATAAGATCATGTTGATCATGTTCGGAATTATTTTCACCATCTTTATAGACCAAGTGGATTTCAGGATTCTTCGCTTTCAGACTCTCTTTGGGGGTCCTTCATATCTTAGCCCAATGGTTCCCCATTCCACATTTATGGCACACTGATTTGGTCGAGCTTTGTGGTTTAAAGGATATACCACGGTCACTGCCTTGACCATGGCTCAAATTGGGTTGATACCCACGGTCTCTGCCATAGTGATTCCCACGGCCAAATGTGTTATAGTGGCCATGGCCACGTCCTTTCCACCCTCCACGGCCATG
>NC_027751.1:13866013-13866861 GCF_000695525.1 Brassica oleracea var. oleracea
AGGTCTCAATTCACTGTTTCTCATCAGTAATCCATTTTTTTGCCCAGCTAGCAATAGACTCATCCACAAACTTATAGTCCTGGATTCTGGGATTCCTCCAATCAAATAGGGCCTTTGGTAATAACACTGTTCTTTGGTGATCATATCTCGATTTTTTTTTAACTCTGTCCAAAGGTCCAAAGGATTCTCTATAGTCAGATACTGATCTTTGAGACTCTTAAAAAGATGATAGTTAATAATTAATATTGTCATGTATCAATCTTTCTCATTTGGCATTATTGCCTTCTATGATACATTCACCAAGTCTTTTTGACTTTAGGATAATCTTTGTATCCAATGCCTACCGTAAATAATTATCTCCAGAGAGATTTAGGGCAGAAAAATCTAGGTTGATTTTCGACATCTCAAATCATATATCCATCCATTTTGGATCTCATAAAATATTTAACATACGGCCGTAAAAAAACATGCTATCAAGTCAATAATGCAAACAAGCCACATGGCCAAAGGTGATACAATGCAACAAGGCCACACGGCCAAAGTGATATATGATGCATAATAAGTCACACAGATTTATCAAGCAAGGGTATCGACCAAACAAGCAATTTCTATATGTTTTCATGCGGCCATATGGTTATAATGCAAACCTAGCATACTGATTCTATATGTACAAGAGTGGAATTATGAAACCTCAATTTAAGACAATCAGATCATGCAAAAGTGATAATAATCAGATCATGCGCATAACATAAACATGTTGGTCAAGATGATATATGATGCAAACTGGCCACACGGCCAAGTAGATATGATGCACTCAATCTTAGCAATCGGATTCTATATGTGCAAGG
>NC_027751.1:13867706-13869777 GCF_000695525.1 Brassica oleracea var. oleracea
ATCGGGTACAAGTTGAGATCGAAAGTGATTAGGGTTTATCGATATATGGAGAGAGAGAGATCGATGGAGATTCATATAGAGATCAGAAACTTAGCTTAGGTTGAGCTGATCGGGATCGTTGGTACGCGAGCTGGTACTTGCAGTGAAAGAACTCGTAGATCTGGAACAGTTTGATCACGGACTGGAACAGGCTGATCGTACAATCTGGAATAGTTAAGGCGTACTGAAACTTGCAGAGATTAGTCCACAGATCGATCTTGTTGAGATCAGTGGTCGAATACAGATCAGGGTCATGATCAAAGAGAGGTGATCGATAGAGATTACGGTTTTAGCAATGGAGAGAAATTTAGGGTTTATGGTCGATATTTTAGCTTAGGGTTTTAGAGATCAATCGTGCTGATAACGTGTTGTGAAAGTAATGGAAGTCTATCTTTATTCATAACATAGAGGTTCCTTATATAGGAGATTGCACCGTCATAGATAAATGAAAAGATTACAAATCATAATCTCTTCGTTATGAGCTATCCACGATATGGTTCATAACAGTAAGAACTCATTAAAGGTTTTAGGGATAAGCATGCTTAAGTGACTTGTGAGTCTTGGCAAATATATACGCTGACCCATATCATGAATTAATGCTTCCGTCTCAACTCACTTGCCACACCGACATGCGAGTTAAACCTAACGAGAAAGATTAGAACAAAATTCTAATACTAAACTATCTTAAGAAAGTTTATAAGTAAAAAAGAAAAAAATATTAAATGTTTTGCTGTTGATACTTGATTATGCCTCATTAAATTAAATATTAAAATCTGAGTAGACAGAGAGCGAAAAATTAATGAAAATTTTGATAAGAAAAGACAACAAAATTCCCAAAATTAATTTAGAAAATTTACTAAATACATTAATTACAGTTTGTTTGATCCTTTTGATACAATCTTTTGCTGGCTTTCAGAATCTGAACTCAATATTGACCCAAGTAAGTATTTGGACTCCAGATATAATCTTGGGTTGCTGCAACTTCTAGGTTGGTTCAAATTTAAAAATGTTGTAAAACGAAGGTTTTAGGTCTGAATATTTCTGTATATCATTAATGGATAAGTGTTCCCTTTATATAGGGGATTACAAGATAAGTAAAAAGGAAAGTATTCAAAACCTAAATCCACTAGGATTAGGAAAACTACTTATACATAGTAATGGAAAGATAACAATTACAAGGAAAAGGAAAGATGGTTTCATTTTCTCCAAGCCGCCTCTCTCTCTCTCTCCCTCCATGTCATGGCCGACTCTCTCTCTCTCTCTCCAAGTCGTGGCCAACTCTCTCTCTAGTTGTATGGGCCGGTCATGGACATCCACTAATTGATTTATAACACTCCCCCTTGGATGCCATAACCATTCAGGATCGTAGTACGCTTCTTGTTGCCTCATTAAAACCTTATCAGGAAAACCCAGTGGGACAAAACCATAATGAAGGAAAAAGAGTACAACACTTACTACTCCCCCTGATGTGGACCTCAGTGGAGGTTTCTTCAGTCTACGCATCTGATGCGTGATCTTTTCTGAACGTGCGGGTAGGGAGTAAACAAATCGGCCAAGTTCATTATTGAACCGCAGTTAGATTACTTTGACCTTTCTGGTCTCTTCTCAAGTCTTCTGACATTGTGTGTGCTTGGTCAAGAAGTGGACCTTTGGCTGTTGACTACTCTTAATTAGGTCGGACAGACTAAACACAGTGTGGACAATATATATACTGAGCATGGTACTTATGAACTTATAGTCTCAGGTCGTAAACCTATGTTCCGGTGTATCTACCACACGGATGTGTACCAATGTCTCTGTCCATAGATCTTTCTTTTTTATCATCGACTATGCACTAATCTGATCGATCCATATTGAGTCATAGACTTCTTCTATACATGTTTATAACTTGTCTCATGAGTGTTCTAGATCAAGATGTGATCAATGATTATTGCTGCAATGAGTTTTATAATCTCATCAAGCTATGGCTCTTCGGCCGAACACACTCATGGATCTCGATCAGTAATCTCTCTTGCATTCGGTAATGCTATTG
>NC_027751.1:13870802-13870925 GCF_000695525.1 Brassica oleracea var. oleracea
TGGTTTCCTTATGACCTCGGATTTGTATTCTATGCACCTTTCTCTTTTTCTTTCCGAGGTTCCTTATCTTATGGAGCACTTTGGTCTATCTTGTATAGACTCTATAGCAACTTGACTGTGTCT
>NC_027751.1:13871146-13873342 GCF_000695525.1 Brassica oleracea var. oleracea
GTTTAATGTTAGATAGTCGGATTCATTGATCATGCAATCCGTGTACCTGGCCACTTTCTGATCACCCATATTTGGCTCAAGGTCTCTTAGAAGTCGTGGGAGAAAGTCATACTCTTATCCAACATATATTCTAAATCCTCTTCTGAGGTTCCATCTTAGACGGCACATATGTTTGTGGTGGTTTATTCAAAGTCTCTTAAGATGGTGTATGTCGGGTTTATGACCCGTATTCAATCTGAGATGGGAATATCTATGCTCAATTATATGGCCTGATATATTTTTACTTTATATACATGTAAATCCATGATGTCCCTATGGATGGATGTCCGATCCTTATAGGTAATGGACTGCACGGCCAAGCCGTTTATATTATGGTCATAGACCATGGTTCACGAATTTGTAGTATTGATCATGTATCACGGGTTTATCCTCTCTCCCCCTCATGAACATACTATAATTTCGTGATGCTTAGGACAATAAAACCTAATGAGTTTCCCTTTGTGTACATGTTTCACAACGTGAGATCTAATGGGATAACTCTTTGTGCCTTCTCAATATCAATCTTTGCATCAAGTTTAGACTAAGATGGCTAATCCGGTCTTGCCATAAACTGTGTAACTTTCGTGGGATATATCAGTATGATCACCACGGCTCTTGCCTCTTATCATACTGATCTGTAGCATAGTTTTGATTAGTAGATTACATAGGTATAGTCTTGACCACTTTCTTAAAGGGTCTTAGGCGTTTTCTTTCTTTCTTAAATCTGAAGGAACTTGTTTCCTTTTGCCCATTGTTTCTATTTGGACCATTTTATTATAACTCAATGGATCATACATTCTTGGGTGTATATAATGCCCTTTAGGCAATGCCTTGGCCATAGATTTCTTATTAGGAAAATGATTACAGACATAAAGCAAAGCAAACACAGAAGTCGAAATCAACATTATTCTTTTTAGACAATCTGATGTTTTAGCCTAATGATTCCCCATTACATATTTTATGGCACACTGACTTGGTCGAGTGTGGTGGCTTAGAAATGCCACGGCTTCCTCTCCCTTAACCATGGCCAAAACTGGGTCCACAACCACGGTTATAGTGATTCCTATGTCCATGGTCGTATAAGGTGGTTTGGCTATGCCCACGTCCTTTCCATCCATCACGGTTACAGTCGTATGGTTTACCATGATGGACGTAGTTGCTTTCTTTAGATTTTTTTCTGCAGCCTCATTGGCTTGGGGTTGGCGAGTAATAATTATTGCCCTATATCTATTACTTTCACTTGCATTATTGTCCTCGATGATACATTCACCGAGGCCCTTTGATTTCAGGACAATCTCTGTGTCTAATGCCCATTGTAAATAATTATCTCCAAAGAGATTTAGGGCAGCATAATCTAGATTGCTGATTTTCGACATCTGTAATCATATATCACTGAATCTTTATAAGAAAATAAATTGTGTGACCAAGTAAACAATCGAGTTAATACATTTCTAATAAACAAGCCACACGGCTATAGGGGTGATATGCAATGAGGTCACACGGCCTAGGTGATGTATGATGCGACCAAGCAAGCAATTAAGTAATGATCAATGCATCCGTAAGTAAGCCACACGGCTATGCGGGTTTAATGCAATATAATCAAGGCCACCCGGCCATACAGTCATGATGCAAGCAAAGAGGCCACACGACTATATATATATATGATGCATACGATCCTAGCTTTCGGATTCTATATGTGATCAAGGTGATATGATGTATGCAAGCCACACGGCTATGATAGTAAGGTGCAATAAAGGCCACACGGCAATGCTATGATGCAAACAATCTATGTTGATCCAATTAGGGTTTTATCATCTTAGCAATACGAAATGTGGCTAGGGTTTCAGATTTTATGAGAATCAAAATAATATAGCACCATAACTTTCAAGACATCAATTAGATCAGTCAAAATAACAAGAATCAAACCTAAACTCAATTTGGATCAATATCATAGGATTTAGGGTTTCAAGGCCCTTAGGGATTCAAATTCGGGATTTAGGGCTTCAGATTCAATATGCAATCAATCTAGCTGACTTAACTCACAATCAATAGAATCAATCAAGCAAGCAAGCCTCACGGCCAAGGTTTAAGCCACACGGCCAAGAAGAAGCCACACGGCCATGAGGAAGCCACACGGCCAAAACAGGAAAACAAGCC
>NC_027751.1:13873423-13873576 GCF_000695525.1 Brassica oleracea var. oleracea
TTATCAGTTTATACAATGTACTCAACACAAGCAAGCTAATCGGCCAAGCAAAGAACAATCATACTTGATTTCAATTTCAATTTCAATGCCATCCTAACATGAGATTCTAAGTGCAATTGCAATCAATCAATGTGATTAGGTTTAGGTATGAAT
>NC_027751.1:13873616-13909427 GCF_000695525.1 Brassica oleracea var. oleracea
TTTCATAGTTTCAGATTTCAATTTTAAACAATCTAAACTAGATCATTAGGGTTTTAGTTTAAACATGCCAATCAATTCAGATTTCAAGATTCAAGTTTAAACAATGATAATCATAATTCTAGGTGATCAATCAATCAAACAAAGTTTCAAATTCTAAACAATTAAAATCGATTTTTCAAATTACGGTTTTGGGAATTCGATTTGATCTTAGATCAAGGGAGTTTAATTTTGAGATTCAAAAACCTTCAAGGTTCTGATTTTAATTGATCAATGGATCAAATCTCGATTTTAGGGTTTGGATCGAACTTATAGAGCTTCGATTTACTCATAGGGTATTGATCTATTATCCTATGGCTTTCATCTTTTTAGAGATTATATTTTAGGGTTTCAATCTTTACAAAACAACCAGATTCGATTCATGTTTTAAGATTTCGAATTACCTTTAGGGTTTTGAAGATTGTAGAACCGACCACCAAGAGAACCTCGAGCTAGACGATCGGACGCGAGCTGGAACAAGCTGTAACGCGAGCTGGAACGGAACGCGTCTGATCGGGAACACGAGTTGTAGCTGTCCGGGATGCAAGCTGAGAACAGATGGAGCTGAGGCTGAGTTCGTCTAGTATCAGGAATGCCTTAGGGTTGGGGCTGATCGGATGAACACGAGCTGGAACGCTTGCAAGAACATATTAGGGTTCCAAAGCATATCGGCGCGCACTGTATCGGTGCGTGAGGGCGCGTCGGTGGTCAGATCGACAAACGGTTTGCACTGACTGATTCGTCTTGGCAAGAGCTTCGATTTGATATCTTGTTCGTTTTCTGGGTCCTCACGGTTTGGGAGAACGACCTCTTTGAAGTTCCGAGGTAGATTCTTTGAAGTTCCGAGGTAGATTCTTTTTGTTTAGGGTTTTAGGGGTTTGGTTTTAGGCTCAGGGTGTTAGAGGTTATCGTGCTGATAACGTGTTGTAAAACTAAGGTTTTAGGTCTGAATATTTCTGTATATCATTAATGAATAAGTGTTCCCTTTATATAGGGGATTACAAAATAAGTAAAAAAGAAAGTATCCAAAACCTAAATCCACTAAGATTAGGAAAACTACTAATACATAATAATGGAAAGATAACAATTATAAAGAAAAGGAAAGATGGTTTCCTTTTCTCCAAGCCGCCTCTCTCTCCCTCCCTCCATGTCATGGCCGACTCTTTCTCCCTCTCCAAGTCGTGGTCAACTCTCTCTCTAGTTGTATGGACCGGTTATGGACATCATTTATAACAAAAAACTTTATTCACAAGAGTTGCTTTTAAAGCTCACTGTATATTTGAATCCAATACGTACTTGTTTCATAACAACATTTCAATAGATGCAAGAAAATAACAATATACATTTAAAAATAAATTTCCACGTTTTGTATTTGATTTTCTTGCAAAGTTCAACATCATTCGGACAAAATCATTAATTAAATAGAAAAAAGTGAAATATACTATGGTTTTTCAACAATTACATTTTCGAGAAGCGCGACGAAATGCATGCATACGGTAAAATATTTTCTGAAGTAGCAAAGTTACGTTACAAGAAAATTCTAAAGTAACAAAAAAGGAAAACTCGATGTGAGCTTTTATCAAATCGGTCTGAAGAAGTCAAAATCAATTTGCCTTCTTCTCTAGATGTTTCGTATTCACATTATTGCCGGCCATAAAACGGCAAATTCCTCGTCGTTTTCTCCAGAGAATAATCAACACCCTGAGGCTATAAATCGAAGTTTGAATCACTAAGGAGTCCACAAAAAACATTTCCAACCAACAGAAACAAATAGAAGAAAACCAATGGCGGAGAAAGAAGAAGTGAAGCTTTTGGGGATATGGGCGAGCCCTTTCAGCCGTCGGATAGAGATGGCTCTCAAACTCAAAGGCGTACCGTACGAATACGTTGAAGAGATATTGGAGAAGAAAAGCCCTTTGCTTCTTGCTCTAAACCCTGTTCACAAGAAGGTTCCTGTTCTTGTCCACAATGGTAAAACCATTCTTGAGTCTCAAGTGATTCTCGAATACATCGATGAGACTTGGAAGCATAATCCACTTCTCCCTCAGGATCCTTACGAGAGATCTAAGGCTCGGTTCTTGGCTAAACTCGTCGATGAGCAGGTATACGTTCTTGGTTTTTAAACTATCCTAACTTCAAGAATCTCAATATTTTGTTTTAGCAAAAAAAAAAGAAGAAGAATCTCAATATTTTTTTTTATAAGCTAATGATATTTAATAGTCATAGAATTAAATTTACAAAACTATTGTTTCTTTTTCTTGGACACTGTAGATTATAACTGCAGGGTTTGTATCAATGGCAAGAGCAGATGAGAAAGGAAGAAAAGTTCTTGCCGAGCAGACAAGAGAACTGATTATGATTCTTGAGAAGGAACTTGTCGGAAAAGATTTCTTCGGTGGTAAGACTGTCGGATTCTTGGACTTAGTCGCCGGAAGTGTGATCCCGTTTTGTTTGGAGAGAGGTTGGGAAGGAATTGGGCTGGAAGTGATCTCAGAGGAGAAGTTTCCAGAGTACAAGAGATGGGTGAAGAATCTTGAGAAGGTTGATTTTGTCAAGGATTGTATTCCTCCTAAAGAGAAACATGTTGAACACATGAATCACATGGGTGAGAGAATCAGATCAGCTTAAACGTATTAAGACAAGAATCATCTTTATTGCTTTGTTCCAATGTTTAAGTTTGTAATGTTGTTATCTGTTATGTCAAAAATAAAATTTGGCTTGTTATGTGTTTTTTCTAATAAATAAAGATTTCTTTTAACTTCAAAGATATTGCTTTGTGGTTGGGAGAATTAGTTTTCTTTTCTTTATCCTTTCAGCAAGTCGTCATAAAAGACTTTTGGTCCCCTCGTGTTCCCCCTAGAGCTTCTGATAATTAATTAGTCAAAAATATGAACAGATTTTCGTCAGTTATATCCATTCGCTCCCGTCTTACTTAAGAGATCTGATCCAGATCTTGCTTTTCACATTACTTTTTAGGCTTTTCCTGGTGTCTGTCCGGCTCGTTCTAGCCGGATTCTGAAGCAAGACTTCCTAGTTTAATTGGTAAAGTTTATTCATTATAGGAGGTTGTTGTAAGCTTGAAGGAAGCTTGAGTATCAAGCAATCCTAGTCCTAATAAGATTGTGATCTTTAGAGATAATGATCAAGATTATATTTTGGAGTTATCTAAATATATGTTTACAATTAGGATCAGGATAAGTGTGGTCTTATATAAAGACAATGTCGAGTTAGAGCATTGTGTGTGTGAGTTTAGAGAGCTTAAGTTTTGTGTAAGTTTCTTAAGCAGGAAGAAGAGTGAGTTCTTATTATCTTTGAGTTCATACATACATTCGAGTCTTACAAACAATAATTGGTATCAGAGCTCGATCAAATTATGAGTGATCTTGTGGTAGCGTCACCTTCGATAAAGAAGGAAGGAGGATCTTCCTCTATTAAGTGCCCAATATTGAATGCAACAAACTATACCGTATGGGGTATGAGGATGAGGATTCTTCTCAGAGTATACAAGGTCTGGGAGATCGTGGAGACTGAAGCAGAGGATGATGGAAAAAACGATATGGCTATGGCGCTCTTGTTTCAGTCTATGCCGGAGTCACTTATCTTGCAAGTTGGGGAGTTGAGCACGGCAAAGAAAGTGTGGGATGCAATCAAAGCTAGGTATGTAGGAACAGAGAGAGTAAAGGAAGCTAGATTGCAGACACTTATGGTGGATTTTGATCGTCTCAAGATGAAAGACACAAAGACAATAGATGAGTTCGTTGGAAAGATGTCAGAGATATCTTCAAAATCCGCTGCTTTGGGAGAAGAAATCGTAGAACCAAAACTAGTTAAGAAATTTCTTAAGTGTCTTCCCCGAAAGAAGTACATTCATATTGTGGCTGCATTAGAGCAAGTACTTGATCTCAAGACAACAAGCTTTGAGGACATTGTTGGGCGTTTGAAAGCATATGAAGAGCGTGTAGCGGAAGAAGAAGAAGTTCAAGATGATCAGGGAAAACTGATGTATGCAAACCAGGAAACACAATCTAACCGAGGCTTTGGTAATGATTATAGAGGAAGGGGTCGTGGGGGAAGGAACTACTATAACAGAGGACGAGGCAGAGGCAGATACTACACCCCACGCGATCCATCTAAAGTCACATGTTATCGTTGTGATAAGCTAGGACATTATGTGACTGATTGTCCTGACCGTCTATTGAAACTTCAAGAAGCACAAGAAACTGAGAACACTGAGACTCAAGAAGCAGACGAACTTATGTTACATGAGATCGTGTACTTGAATGAAGAGAAAGTTGTTCCAAGCAAATATGAAGGTGATGCCGGAGAAGATGATATTTGGTATCTCGACAACGGAGCAAGCAATCACATGAGTGGAGATAGGAGATACTTTGCGAGCATTGATGAGTCTATCACAGGGAAAGTGAGATTTGGTGATGACTCGCGTATTGATATCAAAGGCAAAGGGTACATAGAGTTCATGGATAGAAATGGTGAGCCAAGAAAGATTGTCGATGTATACTTTATACCGGACCTAAAGAGCAACATAATCTCGTTGGGACAAGCTACAGAGGCGGGATGTGATATAAGAATGAAATATGAACATCTTATTATGCACGATCGTGATGGAAAGTTGATTGCGAAAGCAGTGAGATTGAAGAATTGTTTGTATAAAGTTCGTATGAGAGTTAAAGACACAATGAGCTTATTGACGTCTGAGATAAGTGAAACAACCCGGTGGCACGCGAGGGTAGGACACATTAATCAGGATACAATGAGATCAATGGTGCAAAGAGGCTGAATTCATGGCTGGAACTGAGGCTGCAAAGCAAGCTATCTGGCTGCGAGATCTTCTTGGTGAGATCATGGGAACATCATACGATGGTACAGTTCTGAGGATTGATAATCAATCTGCAATATCGCTTACAAATAATCCGGTGTTCCATGGTCGAAGCAAACACATTCATTCAAGGTATCATTTTATTAGAGAATGTGTTGAAAGGAAGTTGATTGAAGTCGAGCATGTGCCCGGGAGTGAACAGAAGGCAGACATTTTAACAAAGGCTTTGGGAAGAATAAAGTACAAGGAGATGAGAGAGATGATTGGAGTTCAAGATTTGAAAGACATGAAGTTCAAGCTTAAGGGGGAGAATGTTGTAAGCTTGAAGGAAGCTTGAGTATCAAGCAATCCTAGTCCTAATAAGATTGTGATCTTTAGAGATAATGATCAAGATTATATTTAGGAGTTATCTAAATATATGTTTACAATTAGGATTAGGATAAGTGTGGTCTTATATAAAGACAATGTCGAGTTAGAGCATTGTGTGTGTGAGTTTAGAGAGCTTAAGTTTTGTGTAAGTTTCTTAAGCAATAAGAAGAGTGAGTTCTTATTATCTTTGAGTTCATACATACATTCGAGTCTTACAAATAATAGAGGTTTCAGTTGTCAATGAAGCTTTGGTAACTTTACGTCAAAGGAGCGTAAGGAATATGTTGATTTTTTGGTGTGAGCCTTGATTTCGTGTTGATGTTTTTTCTGTTTCAGGTTTGAGTTTCATTATCCTATTATTGCGGCTTCGATTGTTCTTCCATATAGGTGAGTCTGAAAGAGCATCAGAAGTTTAGAACCACGCAACTCTCATATTTGTTCATAAATTTTAATTATTCAAAAAAAAAAAGTATAAGAGAAAGAAAGTGAAACACATAGATGTAACTTCCTTTGTAAAAACAACTAGATCTTCACCCGTGCAACCGCACATATATTTTTTTATTAGTGTCATATATTCTTAATATTCACTATGTTTTTAAATGTTTATATAACTTTCTCAAATACAATAATGTTATATTTTACATATTGGTCATTCAATCAAATTAATATGATTTTTCCTATTATTAATCTTCTCTCATCTTCCTTTTTGATGTCTAATCTAAGAATCGTTTCTCCAAATCTAGGAAATATTATAATACTGTACAAATCTTATATGAAATAAGACAATTGTTGATATTATATTAATATCATGTATATAATCTTATTCCTATCAATGCACGAGAGTTTAGGTGTTTTATTCAAACAAAAGTTAGTTATAAATAGAAGGGAATAGATAATAGAACTAAATATATTGTTAGGATTTTATTATGTAAATACCAAAAACAATGTAGACCACATTTTTAAAGAGATCCATTTTGAAATATCACACATGAAAGAAATCATGACTTCTATTTTAATAGATAAGATGTTTTAAAAAAAAAAAATCATATTTATTATTCACCATCTTCATCTTCTCCAAATGCTTACTGTGTTTGGTTTAAAATGTGATAATATATCTCATGTCAAAGATAGTAGTATTGCAATTCAAGGCACACATCATTTAAAACAGTGTTGTTAATTTTCGGGAATATATGAATTGAGCAATATGTATGAATATATTGAAGAAATTGCTGCACATCAATGGTTTATGAAGTTTAACACATCATGAAAATATAAACCGATCAATTTTTGGTAGAAACATGTACATGGTGTCAATATTAATCAAGGTTGTTACTCTCTTACATCTACATCAGTACATAGTGTAAAATTTACTTGGATGTGTAAACTCAGGGAAATGCAGAAGACACATGAATTATATGACTCTAGATCAGGTTTCAAAGATCAAATTATATGACAATGGTCAGTTATAAAAAAAAATAATTATATGACAATGTTTATCATATCGAAGACACTGTCAATATATGACTCTAGATCAAGTTTCAAAGATCAAATTATATGGCAATGTTCATCACGTACGTTTTATATAGAGTGTGACAATGCATGTTTTATTGGGTGGATATAAATATAAAGGTATATAAATCTTCGATGGCTATTTATACTGTGGGGTATCATTAATATAGATAATACCATTAATGATAGGAAAATAAAATATTATGAATAAACACTTCCTAAATTCATGGATGAGAATAAATAAGGGAATTTGAATTTTGTTAGGATTTTATGATGCAAATGCATAAAATAATATAAATAATTTTCTAGGGAAAAGTACATTTAAAATATCACACATGAAAAAAGTCATGATTTCTCTTTTAATAGAATACTAGATCTCGACCCGCGCAACCGCGCAAATTTTTATTTTTATTTATTTTTATATAAATATTTTGTTTTCAATTCTAAATTGGTATATATTATAATATATATGTGTCTATCTATTTTTAAAACAAAATAAGTGTATGGTATATTTTTTCATTGAATATATTGTTTCAAACTTTCACATGTATTTGTATCTTCTTCTATAAATATATTTTTGGATTATTATTTTATTATTAAAATCGTAACTATATATATAAAGATTAATAAAATATTTTGTTGTTGTCATATTCAAAGATATTGTAACATTTCACAAAATTAGAAAGTTTTTAAAAAGTTAAACTTTCCGCTTCATAGATTTATATTATCGAATAAATAATTAAACATTTAGTTTTTGTTTAATTTTTAAAATAAACTATATAGTTTAAATTTTGTTTTCATTGGTTTAAAGTAGTGAAGATTAATCATTGTTAGATAATATAATTTTTGTTATTAGAAAAAATCTTTATAATTTTAAAAGTTAACATCGACAAATATTTAAATAATTAACATATGGAGGTTTAGTATTACAACATTAAATTATATCTATTTAATTTATACTATCTATAAATCCAATAGATCATCTATTGTTTAAATCCAATTATTGATAGCCCAATACAAATTTATGTTAGGCCCAAAATTTAAATGATAAGATTAGAGATTAAATGTAACATGACTTTCTAATAGTAGGTCCATTAAGTCCATTTTTTTAAAATCACACATGAATCAAGGTTGTGACTTCTGTTTTAATATATAAGATATATAGTAATTGCTAATACATACCGACATAAAAAGTTTGGTTTGTTCTTTTACTGAATTAGTTATCCTAATATTAAACGAATCTAGTAAATTATATGTATAAAAGGAAATGAAATCTTTATCAACAAAAAGCAAAAGATTCCAAGCCACAGAACTGAATAGAACTTTGGGAAATGTTGCCCCTAAAATATATAGATTATTTGGCACCTAAAATCCATACTTTATGAGTTTTAGCCCATGGCCGACCCTGCGTATCAAAATGATGGTTCACTTTTGTCCGCCTGAAGCAAGGAAGAGGTCCGACGGAGCTCTCTACCGTTAGCAAAGTCATATTGATGAAGAAACCGCTCAATCTTTATAGAAACCAAATCGCCCACCGGATCTACTCTTCGGAAAAAATCA
Organism: Brassica oleracea var. oleracea; assembly: GCF_000695525.1. NCBI lineage: Eukaryota > Viridiplantae > Streptophyta > Magnoliopsida > Brassicales > Brassicaceae > Brassica > Brassica oleracea. The sequence continues at coordinate 13,881,928 of NC_027751.1, forward strand.
ATCATCATCAATCGGTCTAAACGCCTTCGACTTTCCTGCATGAACATTGGTCATCTTTAAAGATGAGAAGAATCAACCCAAATCAGAAAAAGGAAATGACGAAAGATAGGAAGAAGAAATGATTGATCGGAAAAACCACCAGAAAAGTAGATCAGCGAAATCAGAAAGATCCTGATGAAAAGCCAATGTCACATCAAAGAGAATAGCGACATATAGTCAAAAGTTAGCCGTTCATCGCCAGAGAGAAAGGCAAAAATGTTAGTGACAAAATCAACCGAACACCAAAAAAAATATACAACGCTGGAAGAGAGAAACAGACAAGATCAAAACGAAACCAGAAAATGAATCCAAATTCGACGATCTCTTTCTAAAAGATTTTGAAGAAAGAAGAGAAATAGAAAATCGTGTGTTTTGCATCATGTACTTTTTGAGAGACTATAATTACGCGAAATACTTTTTCAAAGCACCAAAACACTAGTCATTTGTCATAAAATTTGTCATACTTTTCAAATAATTGTTAATATGTTTTAAAATCTTTCAAATATTTGTATATGTTATATTAAACAGAACTTAAGTATTGGTGATGTGATACTTCAAAAGAAAAAGTATAGATGATGAGAGATGAAAAATGACTATAATCCTCTTAGAATTTTAAACATATCTCCTAGGGTAGTCAAAATGGGTCAATCCAACCCATAACCCAAATAGGTTGACTGTTAATGGGTCATGGATCAATCCAACTCATTTATTTGTAAGATTTTAAAATGGATTGGATCATGACCCATTAAATTACGACCCATGGGTTATTGGTTAACCCATCAACCCAACATTTTTATAATGAACCATCTTTATTAATGGTAGCTTAGTGGTAATTGTCTCATAAATAATTGTTTAGATATTTTTGGGTGTTGGTCAAAACAAAAACAAAAAAGATATTTTTGGGTTCGAATATTAATGGGTTTTTTCATATACCTCTTTCAAACTAAGTCTTAAGAAGTTTTTGGAAATGTTTTTTTTAAGTTAAGACTAAGTTGATCGAATTGAGAAACTTTAGGGCTATGTAATTAGCAAACCAATTGTGAAAAGGAACCGAGGACAAGAAAAGGAAGCAATAACAAACATGTGCAAGGAGCTTTGCTGCTTCTGATCCCACTCACCGCTAATAAAGCTCTGTGGTTCGTGTACTCCAGAGTCATTAAATAACAAGGCCACCCAAACTGTACTCTTAAAACGTAGTAAAGGACCTAAAGGTGATACATTATTTACATACTACTAAGTTTTTCTGTGTGATAAGATAGGCAAAACATCAAGTAGTCAAGTCCAAAAAAAAAAGAACGCCTTTAACCAGGATTCAAGTTTCAAGACCAGATAGGTACTAAGGACACACAATTTTGAAGGTAAAATAACAAAATATTCTCAACACATTATGCATGGAAGAGAGTGTCTTCACACAGAGAAGATAAAAAACACAGTTACATCACGAAGACCAAACGAATATCTTTATGAAACACTACACTTAAAAGACTCTCTCAAAACACTTAAGAAACAGAGAAGCAAAGTTGTTATTATTATGTTGATGTGAGGGATGAGACCGCCACCAGCTATAGTTCCATGGTACTAACATGGTCTTGATTTGGAGTTATTAGTGCTTGACTTGGAGCCTCTCGGATAATGACTATCTCATCTTCATCATCTTCATCTACAGTTCATAAGAAACCGAATATTAATGATATATAAACTTGATTGAGCAAAGAATATAAAGTTTATATAAGATTGTACCTTCACCATCAACTTTATAGCCATGAATCCAAGACCGAGTACACAATAAAGCTTGCACATTTCTAGGAATAAGGCGAGTTCTGTACTTGCTTATTACGTGAGCTCCAATATGAAAGAAGATTCAGAAGCCACAGTGGTAATAGGAATGCTGAGAATGTCCATGTCCATGAATGCTAGTGCGCCAAAACGATGCTTGTTCTCTTTCCAATATCGCAACACATACAAATCAGGATGAGCTCTCATATCTAGTTTTGGATCCTCTAAATAGATATCCAACGCTGACTTTCCTGGTTCTGCAGTCTCTGGAATATCATCTAACTCAAATAAATCATGTTCTCAGTAAGCATAATAAGAAGTTTAGAATGAATATTAGAAAAAGTTTCAAATGAGTTAGATAGATAAACGTCAGAAACTTACATCCAACACACCAAAGTTCTCGGTCTCTGTTCCTTGCTCAGAAGCATGAGAATATGGTCTTGTAAAGCTAACAACATGAGTCAAAGAGAGCTGTCTTCTATAATCATCAAAGATCTCTTCCTAAGCTGATCCTCAAGATGATCAACCTTTTCTTGGGAGGTGAATGGATCGAGCTCACCATAACAACATTTCAAAAGCTTTAATTCATCCTAGGATCCAAGACAGCCCCCATTGCAAGAATCACACTATACTACTCCCAGTATTTATCAAACTTCTCCCTCATGTTAGAAATCATTGTCTGGATGACGATATCCTCATTGCTCTTTTGAACTTCCAACAAACATTGAATCTTCCAAATATGAGCAAAATACAAGTTTGAAGTAAAGTAGCTTCTGGTAGACATTAAAGTCGTAATGCTATAAAGGGCTTCAAGAGCTCAAAGATAGTGCTAGCTCTTCTCCATTCTTCATTGGAAGGGAAATGCTTGTATCACCTAATTTATACCTCTTTAAACCATGTTGATACTTCAGAGCCTTCTTCAGCATTAGATAGGTCGAATTCCACCTATTCTTGACATCTAATGACAACACGACATCCTCAACACCATCTATACAGTCTGCAAGTGCAATCCTTCACCTTTAAAATACTTCGCTGTTTCTCTGAGCTTGCAGAAAGCAGGATTAATAACTTCCAAACCAGCTTGTACAATCAGGTTCAAGATGTGTGCAGAACACCGAACATGAAAAAATTCTCCTTTGCACACCAAATTATCATCTTGATTAAGCCGATCCCTCAATACGTCTTGCATGTTGTCATTAGCCGCGACATTATCCAGAGTCAAAGTGAACACCTTTTTTTCTATTCCCCACTTTCTCAAACATTTTTGGACTTTACTAGCTAAGACTTCACCACTATGGGGAGGAAGAACTTCACAAAACGATACAATCTTGCTATGTAGCACCCACTTTGCATCAACATAATGTGCCGTGACAGCTATGTATCCATCTCCAGCTAGTGAAGTCCAACAATCTGAGGTCAAGCATATCCTACAAGGAATTTTTTCCAACTCAGACTTCAAAATCTGTTTTTCTTTCTCTCAAGTTTTCATAACATCACTAGCAGCAGCGTTCCTAGAGTAACACTTGTAATCTGGATTCAAATAGCTAAAATAGTCCCTCAGCTCTTCATATTCAACCGAAATGAAAGGAAGATTATGTCTAATAATGACTCGTCTGTACTTCTCCTTAGCAACTCTCTCGTCAAAATTCACTACCCTTCTTTCAGCCTCTAAAATTCCTAAGCATTTCTCTTTATGACGCTTCAGATTTGAGGTTCCACTAGTTGATGTATACGCATAGCTCTTTGAGAATTTCAGACAATATGCTCTCTCTTCCTCATTCTCATCCTTTTCTACTCTAAAATATTTCCACATATTCGATGTTTTTCTTCTCTTCGCAGTATTAGAAGATGTACCTGTTGATGTATCCATTCTTCTTTATTTTCCATATCCAGCAACCTGAAATTGAGATTACAAATAAGAGGCCGATAAAGAAGTTCGAAAAGAGAATGTGCCATGATACAGCTAAAATGGATATATGCCAAAGTAGTTAAACAAACAACAGACCAGAAGAGAAGAGGGCTATTAAGAGAATCTTCAGCTAACTAGAGTTATGTTCACACACTTGCAGGAATAGACCACAATGTTATCAGCCAAAGACAACCATACAAAGCTAAACTCACTGTAATAACAATCAGAGGCCTTTTAATTACTTAGCAAATCACTGGTAAAGATTGAAGAAACTTAGCAAATCACTGGTAAAGATTGAAGAAAAACAGTAATGATAAATTTCAGATAAGATGAGCTCCGGATCCCAGTTTCAATAGAGAGAGAAACAAAATCGGATTAGTTCAAGAAAGGATAAGAATTCAAGACAAGGATAAGAGAGAGAGAAAGTACCTGAAAGGCGAGAGAGGTGCCTGAGAAAAACCCTAATTTAGGAATTGTAACAGAGGGGGACAATGAGGAAGAGTTTCGCGCAGCTCACTGTGAAAGAGGGTTCCTTTTAAAAAAAAAAAACGGCGATGAAATAGACCTATTTTAACTAAATGAGTCAGGGTTGACCCAATCCAATAGACCTATTTAGGGCTTTTTGCAAAAGTGACTCAAAACTTGGAGTCAAACAGAAAACTAACCTTTTCTTTTGACTCTTTTTTTTTTTGAGATTTTAACCCCACACCTGCAGTTTATCTACGAAAATGCCATTAACATTTTTTTTTTTTTTTCGAAAATGGCTTCTTTACTGTCTCAACCTCATCTTCTTCAAGTATTTACAATATTGCCACTGCAATGAATAGTGGCAACAACCTTGTACGAACTGTTTGGAGCTTTTAATGCCCTTTAATGCACGTAAATCTCTTTACACTCTCTCTGTTTCAATTGTTATGAACTAAAAACAACATTTCTTTCACTTTCTCTCTATATTCATCCAAAAAACTCAAGCTTTTGATTCAAAATATGGGCTATGGTTGACAGAGCCATATTTCTTTCGTTTTGACTTACGGTTGCTTTCGTTTGAGGTTCTGGGTGGTTGGAGAAGACCCTGTGTGCAAACGAAGTCATCTCACCTAGTTTAAGGTACGAATTTGAATTTTTTTTCAAGATCTGTTCGCGTAGAAGACTTACTAGTAAGTCATCAGTATGTAGAAGACTTACTGATGAGTCTTCTGGTCAAACGGACGACTTAAATTAAGTCGTCCAGCTTTGTTTGTTAAAAAAAAACACTCCAGACGACTTATATATACGTCGTCTACGAGAAACGGGCTAGTTTTGCATTTGACCGAATCGTGTCAGATCTTTGACTATTTCTGGACGACTTATAATTCAGTCGTCTCTGGGAAAGTTAAAATTTCAATATTTTATGAAAACTTGACGAATTACGTGTAATTCGTCCTAGGTTAGTTTTGTAATTGAAAAATAAAACTTCATAATTTAACTTTAACCAGACGACTTAATATAAAGTCGTCCCTCCAGAAGACTTAATTTAAAGTCGTCCGGGGAAAGCAAAGTCGTCCAGAATTTTTCCCAATTTTCTGGTCAAACCTTGCTTATCCCGGACGACCTTAAATTAAGTCGTTTAGCTGGACGACTTTATATTAAGTCGTCTGGTTAAAGTTAAATTATGAAGTTTTATTTTTCAATTACAAAACTAACCTAGGACGACTTACACGTAAGTCGTCAAGTTTTCATAAAATATTGAAATTTTAACTTTCCCAGAGACGACTGAATTATAAGTCGTCCAGAAATAGTCAAAGATCTGACACGATTCGGTCAAATGCAAAACTAGCCCGTTTCTCATAGACGACGTATATATAAGTCGTCTGAAGTGTTTTTTTTTAACAAACAAAGCTGGACGACTTAATTTAAGTCGTCCGTTTGACCAGAAGACTCATCAGTAAGTCTTCTACATACAGATGACTTACTAGTAAGTCTTCTACGCGAACAGATCTTGAAAAAAAATTCAAATTCGTACCTTAAACTAGGTGAGATGACTTCGTTTGCACACAAGGTCTTCTCCAACCACCCAGAACCTCAAACGAAAGCAACCGTAAGTAAAAACGAAAGAAATATGGCTCTGTCAACCATAGCCCATATTTTGAATCAAAAGCTTGAGTTTTTTGGATGAATATAGAGAGAAAGTGAAAGAAATGTTGTTTTTAGTTCATAACAATTGAAACAGAGAGAGTGTAAAGAGATTTACGTGCATTAAAGGGCAATAAAAGCTCCAAACAGTTCGTACAAGGTTGTTGCCACTATTCATTGCAGTGGCAATATTGTAAATACTTGAAAAAGATGAGGTTGAGACAGTAAAGAAGCGTCGTCCGATAAGTCGTCCAGCTGGGAAGACTTTCCAGACGCCTTATTATAAGTCGTCTAATAAGTCGTCCAGATGGAAGACTTTCCAGACGACTTAATTAAGTCGTCCGATAAGTCGTCCAGCTGGGAAGACTTTCCAGACGCCTTATTATAAGTCGTCTAATAAGTCGTCCAGATGGAAGACTTTCCAGACGACTTAATTAAGTCGTCCGATAAGTCGTCCAGCTGGGAAGACTTTCCAGACGCCTTATTATAAGTCGTCTAATAAGTCGTCCAGATGGAAGACTTTCCAGACGACTTAATTAAGTCGTCCGATAAGTCGTCCAGCTGGGAAGACTTTCCAGACGCCTTATTATAAGTCGTCTAATAAGTCGTCCAGATGGAAGACTTTCCAGACGACTTAATTAAGTCGTCCGATAAGTCGTCCAGCTGGGAAGACTTTCCAGACGCCTTATTATAAGTCGTCTAATAAGTCGTCCAGATGGAAGACTTTCCAGACGACTTAATTAAGTCGTCCGATAAGTCGTCCAGCTGGGAAGACTTTCCAGACGCCTTATTATAAGTCGTCTAATAAGTCGTCCAGATGGAAGACTTTCCAGACGACTTAATTAAGTCGTCCGATAAGTCGTCCAGCTGGGAAGACTTTCCAGACGCCTTATTATAAGTCGTCTAATAAGTCGTCCAGATGGAAGACTTTCCAGACGACTTAATTAAGTCGTCCGATAAGTCGTCCAGCTGGGAAGACTTTCCAGACGCCTTATTATAAGTCGTCTAATAAGTCGTCCAGATGGAAGACTTTCCAGACGACTTAATTAAGTCGTCCGATAAGTCGTCCAGCTGGGAAGACTTTCCAGACGCCTTATTATAAGTCGTCTAATAAGTCGTCCAGATGGAAGACTTTCCAGACGACTTAATTAAGTCGTCCGATAAGTCGTCCAGCTGGGAAGACTTTCCAGACGCCTTATTATAAGTCGTCTAATAAGTCGTCCAGATGGAAGACTTTCCAGACGACTTAATTAAGTCGTCCGATAAGTCGTCCAGCTGGGAAGACTTTCCAGACGCCTTATTATAAGTCGTCTAATAAGTCGTCCAGATGGAAGACTTTCCAGACGACTTAATTAAGTCGTCCGATAAGTCGTCCAGCTGGGAAGACTTTCCAGACGCCTTATTATAAGTCGTCTAATAAGTCGTCCAGATGGAAGACTTTCCAGACGACTTAATTAAGTCGTCCGATAAGTCGTCCAGCTGGGAAGACTTTCCAGACGCCTTATTATAAGTCGTCTAATAAGTCGTCCAGATGGAAGACTTTCCAGACGACTTAATTAAGTCGTCCGATAAGTCGTCCAGCTGGGAAGACTTTCCAGACGCCTTATTATAAGTCGTCTAATAAGTCGTCCAGATGGAAGACTTTCCAGACGACTTAATTAAGTCGTCCGATAAGTCGTCCAGCTGGGAAGACTTTCCAGACGCCTTATTATAAGTCGTCTAATAAGTCGTCCAGATGGAAGACTTTCCAGACGACTTAATTAAGTCGTCCGATAAGTCGTCCAGCTGGGAAGACTTTCCAGACGCCTTATTATAAGTCGTCTAATAAGTCGTCCAGATGGAAGACTTTCCAGACGACTTAATTAAGTCGTCCGATAAGTCGTCCAGCTGGGAAGACTTTCCAGACGCCTTATTATAAGTCGTCTAATAAGTCGTCCAGATGGAAGACTTTCCAGACGACTTAATTAAGTCGTCCGATAAGTCGTCCAGCTGGGAAGACTTTCCAGACGCCTTATTATAAGTCGTCTAATAAGTCGTCCAGATGGAAGACTTTCCAGACGACTTAATTAAGTCGTCCGATAAGTCGTCCAGCTGGGAAGACTTTCCAGACGCCTTATTATAAGTCGTCTAATAAGTCGTCCAGATGGAAGACTTTCCAGACGACTTAATTAAGTCGTCCGATAAGTCGTCCAGCTGGGAAGACTTTCCAGACGCCTTATTATAAGTCGTCTAATAAGTCGTCCAGATGGAAGACTTTCCAGACGACTTAATTAAGTCGTCCGATAAGTCGTCCAGCTGGGAAGACTTTCCAGACGCCTTATTATAAGTCGTCTAATAAGTCGTCCAGATGGAAGACTTTCCAGACGACTTAATTAAGTCGTCCGATAAGTCGTCCAGCTGGGAAGACTTTCCAGACGCCTTATTATAAGTCGTCTAATAAGTCGTCCAGATGGAAGACTTTCCAGACGACTTAATTAAGTCGTCCGATAAGTCGTCCAGCTGGGAAGACTTTCCAGACGCCTTATTATAAGTCGTCTAATAAGTCGTCCAGATGGAAGACTTTCCAGACGACTTATAATAAGTCGTCTGCGCAGTCTTTTGGATTGAAGTAAATACCTGACTCAAGATAGCAGCTTTCATTGATCTGCGGCCTCTGCTGCCCTCGTAAGCCAGTATCGGTGGAGACGGACTGTCTGCTCTGGGACCACCAATACTAGCACCCAATTCCGGCATAGCTGTGTACGTCTAGACCTGAAGAACTTGTATAAACCCATCCACGGTGTAACAGCCAGCAATTTCTTTGTTCCACAAAGAGTCCATCAGCACCTTAAACGCGACTCTCCCCCATGGATAATTCTCAAACCGTTCTAAATCCATCACTAGCCTTGCCAGAGTAGATCGTGTAGCGGTTGAAAACTTTCTCCCTTCAATGAATCCAGTGAAGATGGAGAGGTACGCGAGCCGCTTGCGATCTTCCCTGGACCAATCCCCGCATCTCTTCAGTGCTGCTATTATCTGATCAGTAGTTGGCCCAGCTTCCAGATGAACTCCCAGCATCCCCCAGAAAGAAACCATCTCTGGGGTAACGTCACATTTTGGTGTCTCAAGGTCCTCGATGTACTCGCAGTTTAGACCAGTGAGGTTTTCAAACTCTAACAGTGAAAACCTCAAAGGTTCTGGACCAACGAGAGACCACATCTCATACTTCTTCTTAATGTCCAGCTTGAAACTGAGCATGTAGTGAACCAGCCTTGAAGCCCAACCAAATCCCTGCTCCTTGAACTTGATGAAAACTCCCAAACTCGACTCCTTGAGCTCTTCAAATTCGTCATCAGTAAGAGCTTTCCTAAGAGCAGTATGCAACTTGCTGTTATCCGTATGATACGAAATGCTATTGTGGGCTTCTGGTTCTTCCCCTGATGTGTATAACCTACGGGGGAGTTCTGGAATATCCATCCTTTTTGTCTGCAAAATAATCAAAGACAACAATATAAGTCCAGACGACTTAGTAGACGACTTAAATTACTTACAAGTCTTCCAGTCGCAGAAGGAGTTGGAGTACTCGTCATTGCGGTTATAGATCTGAAAAAATAAACGTGAAACGGTGAGAATGAGTAAATTGATAGAGACAACGTTTTATGTTCATCTTTTCCTCGAGATTGATGACTTAGCGGCGTTAGGGTTTACAGAGAAACGGCGCTAAGGTTTACAGAGAAGAAGCGGCGGCGCTAGGGTTTAGAAGAAGCGGCGGCGCTAGTGTTTAGAACGTTGGTGACCACGGTGGCGAGGGCGACGGTTTGTTCGGAAATAGTGGAATCGGCGGCGCTAGGGTTTAGAGGAATCGGCGCGGCTAGGGTTAGAAGAAGCTGCGGCGACAACGGTGAGAATGAAGTGAGATAGATAGCCGATGTTGAGAACGATGGTTTGTTCGGAAATCGTGGGAATTCGAAATCGCCTTTGAGAGGGAGAACTGTTAGGGTTTCTGAATTTCGCGAAAAATGAAACAAAAAAAATAAAAATCACCTTATATATTGGGTAAATAATCCGGTTAGCTTTAAAATTACATTGGTAAACTTTAAGGTTTGGTCCGGTTTAGACGACTTATTCTGGCTGATAATGTACAACAGACGACTTAATATTTAGTCGTCTGTTTTCAGACGACAAAATATTAAGTCGTCCTAGACCCTAAAATGAACCCCTAAACTAAAATGACTAGATTAACTAACTAACCACGTTATAAAATCAAATTATACTTAAATAGTGTTTACTATACACAGAAATGAACACGCATAAGTAATTTTAAAAATTTTCAAAAACGGTTTTAATGCTTTCCAAAATCTAACCCTAAGAACACATACAATACTACAACATATGTTGATGAAACATAAACTTAAGAATATCATGACTCACTACTTTCACTCATCTATGCTGAAAACAATTGAAATTTGTTATATCTTAATTTATACTTCCTAAGACATATGTTAATTACATAATTCCCATTTTTCACTTATCAAAATATTTTTTACAAAATTTTTAAATTATGTTTAAGACTAACTGTCCAGACGACTTTCAGTTAAGTCGTCTGGACGACTTATTTTCAAGTCGTCTAAACAGACGACTTGCGAGGGGTAGAAACGTAAAAAAAATTTCGTTTTATTGTTTGGTCACAAGGGGATAGTTGTAATTTCAATAGCCTTTTAGGTTACTTTTGCCTTTGACCCAAGTTGGGGTATTGTTTTGGGTTTGACTCCAAGTTTTGAGTCACAATTGGCAATTCTCCCACCTATTTAACCTGTTAACCCATTAACTTGTTAACCCATTAATCTGTTAACGCATTAACCCATTAGATCAAAAATAAACAGTTCATTTGGGTTAATGGGTCAACTTGGGTTGGGTCAACCCATGGGTCATGAACCATTTTGACACCCCTAATATCCCCTATATATTAATAGAAAAACATTAAAAAAATTATAACCTTAAATTTGTATTAATTAAAAAAGAGACTTTCTTAGTTGTCACTTAATTAAGATGTCAATTTGGCTTACGTGGCAACATAAGAATCAATTGAAAAATTAGTAAGTTTAAAATCCAATTGCTAGAAAAACTTAATCCAAACAAAAATGTATATGATATGATAAACTTAATACTCGGCGATCTCATTAAATGAAACTTTTTTTAAATGGCTCAACGTTGATTTATATTGTGATACAACATAATAACTTTTTTAAAAAGTGTAAGATATACTCTTAGTCAATATTACTTGGACAACAATTTAAATCAAAGTTTGCTATATATTATGGCCTAAGTATTGCATGTTTTTGCTATAAATCGGAAAATAATGATTTTTTAAGTGTTAGTTTTTTTATTAATATCAAAGAGACGCTTTGATAAAAAAATAGCAAAGAGACGCAGCTATTCAAAATTGTTTTGTTAATAAAAAAAAAAAATATCGTTCGGCTCTCAGGCCTTCCTCGCCTACATAAATTTATATAAAGAGTAATACAAAAATTAAGTTGTTTTGTTATTACCAAATAAACTTATATATCAAATATTTTTCCTTGCAACACATTTTTTAGAACTTAAATTATGAAATTTATATTGAAGATTAAGTAAAAGCTTTGGCTCCTGCCTAATTGTTTTTCGTAGTGTAGAAAAACATTATTAATGACATTTTGTAGTAGTTAATGATATATATCACGTTAACCTAACTTTCATCCTATACAGAGTATCGGTTGCAAACAAATAATACTATCATCTTTCTATATTTGGGTCTTAAGTATAACAATAGTTGGGCTGCAAAATTTTATGTTGTCTTAATGTGGCTCATAACCAAACTATACTTCAAATTATAAGATTAATCCAATTTGTAATTGTCTTTTTAATATTTAATTTTTCATCTTATTTTGTCAAAAAGAAGGTAAGAACCTGATATTCTGAAAATTAGTGTAACGTTAAAATCGAAAATATATAAATTTTCTTTACTGATAAGTCAGTAAAATAAAATATCCAAATGCATCGGCTCAACATATAGATGATTATATAAATAATAAAAAATTAAATACATATAAAAACAATTCGATCATATATAAATCTTAAATTTGTCAATACAATATGTTTAATTAGAAAACAACTAATTATTTCGGATTATCTATAATTGAGATCGCTTAAATTTTCTTTTTAATTTCAATTGAGCCGAAGGAGGATCAATCGTAAACTGCTGGTATTATTATCGTTAGAAGACAATAAAAATCCTAAAATTTGAATCAATTTTTTGTGATATACAATTTTATGATCAAGCTCTTTTGGTAAGTTTAAATTAATTATTTTTATACTAGGCTGTTTAAATAAATAAGAAACTGTTCCACCAAGTTAATGCTTCCATCGAATTTTTAAGCTTGGAACAAAATTTTGAAGAAGTTATATATGGTAAGTTTAATTTAAGATAATAATATACTTTGTCACCAAGTCTATAATTTTGACCATTGAAAACAACTTGCCAAATATGTTTGTGGTAGTTATTGAAAATTTACATAAATATTGATTCAATGTATCACGCTAAAATACGGTTTCTAGATAATTTATGCTAATTATTTTAACTTTCCAAACAATCCGAAATCCTACCTATGCCTACTATATATATTATATACGGTTGAGTTTTTCCTTAGAAATACCATCAAACTAGGATAAGATCTACGCCTTGCGCATGGTGGGTTTATTTGTATATATTATCGATAATTTTCTTTTATATATTTGATCATTTTATTTATACATATACAATATTTTTTGTTATTATTATATAATTTCTTTCCGATGGACCGGATCAATTTTTATTAAAATTGTGGAACTAAACTATAATTAATATATCATGGGTTAATCGGATTGGACATTAAACAAATTATGACACAAAAACTTTATTTTTTTCCACCGAACACATTCTTGAAATAAGTGAACAGTATTGTTTCCAGAATTGAATTATTTTGACATTTATCTTCCATATGGTTTTGAAAAGTTTCAGATCAACCATCGAATTGATACATGTCATTTAATGCATTTAGTCGTATGCTTAACGAAAAATTCAAAATATATCATATAAGAAAAAATCTAACATATAAGATTTTCTCATTTTTGTAATTTAAAGTCGTTTTAAAAATTTTTAAATTTAACATATAAGTTTTCCTCATTTTTGTAATTTAAAGTCATTTAAAAAAATTCAAAATATAACATATAAAAAAAATCTATTTTTTTATTATATGATTAATGTGATTGTTTAATTTTTCAATAATATAAAATTTAAAAAAAATTAAGAAGAATGCAAAAATTGTTATCAAATCTTTATTATTCATAGTCATTAATTGTCATATATATGTTCATCATATTAGATAATTCCGTAGTTTTTATTTAAGGAAATAATGCACGCTTCTTATATTTTGGATTAATTTAATGTTCCCTAGTAATTGGATTTGTACCAACATTTTTTCAATTGATTCTTAATCTGACTCTTAAGCTAAATTGTTATCCTAATTAAGTGACACTTAAGCAGAGTCTCTTTTTAATTAATACAAATTTAAGGTTACAACTTTTTAAATGATCCTCAATTAATATATATGAGATTTTTTTTCACAACTCTTAATTTATGATTATAGGAGTGTCAATGATATCACATTTTAATTGTTTGATTTGGGCTTCTATACATTTTATATGTGTACCAAATATTTATAGTTATTTAATTATTCTATATTAAAAAAAATATAAATACCAAATATATTTTGACCACAAAAACATATGTATTTATAAATCATTAGATTTTACAAAACATAATTTTTTTAATATATATTTCACCATGCGCAAAGTCTTATCCTAGTTAAATTAGAAAAACATAAGAAATATTATATTACTCTACAGAAAAAAATTTGAAAAATTCATAAGATGCCTGGTTTGGTATTTTCATTATAAAAAAAGGTTTCTATCATTTTGAAAGGCCTCGGTAAATATTAGAAGATGATAATAAATAACAACTTTGTTAAAATAATGTGTTAGAAAGTTCCATGCCACTTCTCAAGTCAAAGCAGACACGTTAAGAAGAATAGAGAGACACTCGGGATGGCACACGTGTCAACAGATATAAGTAACGAGGATTACTACTAATCGCTTTCATTCTCTAACAGTCACACTAGTACAGAGACCTTAACGCGTAACTAACTTTCGCTCAAGATCATGTCCGAGTTGAGTCAAAATTCTTTCAATTTCATCTTGATTCTTCGGGCATCTCTCCGGTTAATCTTCTTTCTTCCTCGAATCGAAGCTTTCCATCGGTCACTTTTCGTCAAATCCTCCAAGAAATGGCGAAGAAAGAAGGAGTTCGTAGTACACGACGGGATCAGTCTCCTCTCCTGCTTTCGGAGATTCTACGCCGTAGAATCCTCAGGATCGTGATGGTTGTTGGGATTTACTAAGCCCATGTCCAACTCTTTATTCTCTGATTAATACAATATTGTCCACTTTGGGTTTTAGGCAAACCCGCATGGTTTTAGGCAAACCCGCATGGTTTTATTTTTGGTTTCCTTCCCAAAAAGTCTCGTACTAATTGGACATCTCTTAATATATTACACTCCTTGTCTAAACTTCCAATGTGGGACTTAGTTTGTTATCTCACATTATCTTCCTCAAACTAAGGATCACATTCATCTCGTGTCCCACAATTGACTTCCAGGATCTTCTAACTTGATCTCTGCTACACACACCTCCCAATCCTAACTCGATGGATCCCGTTCCTACTCGAAGGGTATTTTGGTCTTCTTGCAGATTTCTCGTCAACCGCTCTGATACCAATTGCTGATCTCCTCACGTCTGTTTGCTCTTCATTCTCTTCCTCATTATCATCTTTGTACTCATCATCTGTATCTCCATCACTTATAGCTATAGTACCCACATCATGTTGCTTAGCCTTTTCTTCATCACCCGTAATTCGCAAGTCAACCTTGAATGTTCCGGGGTTCTCATCTTTCCTCTCTTCTGTTTTACTCCAGTTCCATCCCTGGCTCTCATCAAACGTGACATCACGGCTCACTACGATCTTCCCTTTTATAGGGCCGTACAAGCGGTAGGCCTTAGAGCCGGGTTTTGTACCCATATGTATCAATAATCTCGACCTATCATCCAACTTCCTCCTCCCGGCCACTTCAGTTCGAACATAGCTAATGCAACAAAAAATCCTAAGGTGCGATAGGTTTGGTTTCCTCTCTCGTAGCATCTCGTATGGAGTCTTGCCAAGTAGCGATCTTGTGGCAAGTCTATTGATCAGATAGGTAGAGTGTCGTACGGCTTCTCTCCACAACAAATTTGGTACATTCCTATGCTTTAGAATGCTCCTGGTCATCTCCATAAGAGTCCGGTTGCGTCGCTCTACCACTCCATTCTGTTGAGGGGAGTATGATGTTGTTAAGTGTCTCCTAATTCCGTGTGTGTCGCAGTAGTTCTGAAAATCTCGAGATGTAAACTCTCCTCCACGGTCTGTTCGCAACGTTTGTATCGCAGTCTTTGTTTCCTGCTCAGCAAGTGTCTTGAATTTTTTAAATTTCTCCAATGCCTCACTCTTTTCATTCAATAACACTGTCCACATGTATCGCGAGTAATCATCGATCAGCACCAATACGTATCGTTTATGAGCCGGTGTGGGTGGGGTGATCGGTCCACACAGATCACCGTGTATGAGCTCGAGAGGTTTCACGGCTCGATACGAGGTTTCCTTTGGGAATGGTTGTCTCGTTTGTTTCCCAAGTAGACATGACACACACGTCTCTTTGTTAACTGTGATGTCCAGTAAGCCCTTGACTAGTTTCTTATTAATCATCGTCTTCATTGTCTCATGATTGACGTGACCAAGCCTCGCATGCCATCTTGATGACTCAGTCGTTGATGTTAGACTTAAACATTGAATGTTTTCGGCCTGAAGTGTGACTTTATACAGTCGGTTCCTTGATCTAGCTGTTTTGATCATCAGTTTTCCTCCACGATCAAACAGCATCAGCTGATTGTCTTTCGTCCTTACTTCACAGCCACTCTCTGTAGCTTGTCCAAGGCTGACAATGTTACTCTTTAGGCCTGGTATGTAATACACATTGCTTAAGATTTTCCTCTCCCCTCCTTTGAATATAAAACGTACTGAACCCTTTCCTCGTACAATTCTTGAATCATCTCCGAACCGAACTTTCCCAGGGATTGTCTCATCCAAGGTGTCGAAGAACAATCTGTTACCACTCATATGGTTACTCGCGCCATTATCAAGGTACCAGACGTTCTTGGTGTCGGAATCAGCTTCGAATTCACTTGGTTTTACCTTTTGCTCATTCAAGTAAACCACCTCATGCATCATCAACTCATCAGCTTCTTGAGTATCTTCATCTTTCTTCTCAACAGTCTCCTGAAGTTTAAGTAGCCTATCTGGACAATCAGCTACAAAGTGGCCAAGTTTATCACATCGGTAACAGGTGATGTGGGAAGCATCTCGTTCTTGATTATATGAGCCATATTGGTAGGATCCAAACCGGCCACGTCCTCTCCCTCTCCAGTTAGAACGGCCTCCCCGTCCACGGAAACGACCTCCATAGCTACCCTCACGGCCTCTGCCTCTGCCACCGTAGCCTTCTTGTTGATTCTCCATATTTGCATACATTAATTTGCTTTGCTCATCGTGTTGCTCATCTTCTTCCTCACAGATCCTCTCTTCATAGGCTTTCAACCTTCCAATGATATCTTCGAAGCTCGTAGCATTTAGGTTAAGAACTTGTTCCAGTGAAGCCACAATGTGAATGTATTTTCTCCGGGGCAAGCTCTTTAAGAACTTCTTTACTAGCTTCGATTCCTCAATTATCTCACCGAGAGATGCGGATTTAGACGAAATCTCTGATAACTTTACGACAAAGGTATTTATTGTGTCTTCCTCTTTCATCTTTAACCTATCAAATTCAGCCATTAATGTTTCCAGCCTTGCCTCTCTTACTCTTTCAGCTCCGACGTGTCTTGCTTTGATCGCATCCCATACTGCTTTTGCTGTGTCAAGATCCCCGACCTGTAATGTCAACGCCTCGGGGATGGATTGAAATAAAAGTGCAATGGCTACATCGTTTTTCTCCTCATCCTTATTGCCGGGATCAATAGACTCCCATACCTTATTCACCTTTAGGGCAATCTTCATCCGCATTGCCCAAACCGTATAATTTGTAGAGGTAAGCATTGGGAATTTGATGGAGGACGACCCATTCTTCTTGTTACTAGTCTCGGATTCTTCTTTGATATCTACCATTGTTCTCGTGCTGGCTCTGATACCAAATATAGAATCACAGGCTCAAGAACACAAAGTATTATCTCAAACTCAAACTCTTTATTAATCTCAATGCTTAAGAAAAACTCTCTCAAAACTTAAGCTCTCAAACTCTCACAACTCACAATCTATACCACACATTGGTATCTCCTTATATAACCCCTAAAATATCCTAAACTCATTAGGACTTACATATTTAGATATATCCTAATCCTTATAGATAAACACAACACATTAGGATTAGGTAGCTTGTATCATAAGCTACTTCAAGCTTATCTCAACAAGAAGAAGAGCAAAGCCTACTAACCTAGACGACTACATTTTGCTCGCGGAATATGAGCATGAGCGCCTCTTAATGGCTGTTAATGACGAACCATGGACGTTTGATGAAGCTAAGGAACTAAAGGTGTGGATCGATGCGTGCAAGGAAGAGCTTGTATCTATCGAGAAAAACAATACATGGGTACTGGTTGAGCTTCCTACGGGTGTGAAGCCTATAGGCTTAAAGTGGATTTTCAAGATTAAACGAAACGCGGATGGTAGCATAAAAAAGTATAAGTCACGGTTGGTAGCAAAGGGCTACGTTCAGAGACATGGTATTGACTAGGACGAAGTATTCGCGCATGTGGCTCGTATGGAGACAATCCGACTAGTCATAGCCATTGTAGCATCTTTGGGTTGGGAAATACATCATCTAGATGTAAAAACGGCTTTCTTACATGGTGAGTTAAAAGAACAAGTATATGTTACACAGCCAGAAGGATTTATAATACCAGGAAAGGAAGGGAAAGTGTACAAGTTAAAGAAGGCCCTCTATGGACTACGACAAGCCCCTCGAGCATGGAACGCTAAACTTAACAAGATTCTCTGCGAGTTGAGGTTTCAGAGGGGCTGTAAGGAACCTTCCGTGTATAGGAAGGAAGAGAAGCGAGGTCTTCTGGTCGTAGTGGTGTATGTCGACGATTTGCTCGTCACTGGCGCGTCTCTACAGTCAATCAACGAGTTTAAACAAGAGATGGCGATGAAATTTGAGATGAGCGACCTTAGTAAGCTTACATATTACCTCGGTATCGAAGTACATCAACACAAAGAGGGAATCATGCTTAAACAAGATAGATATGCAACAAAGATACTTGAGGAATGCGGAATGGCATTTTGCAACTCAACCCATATACCAATGGATATGAACGTCAAGTTGTCAAAGTCACAAGAAGAGAAGAGCATGGATGAAACAGAGTATAGAAGAAGCATAGGATCTCTCCGATATTTGCTTCACACCCTACCAGATCTGTCCTATAGTGTGGGAGTCTTGAGTAGATATATGCATGAGCCAAAGGATTCACATGGTGCAGCTTTAAAACAAGTAATGCGGTACTTGCGTGGAACCTCTTGCCTCGGCCTCTCTTATACGCGAGCCAAGGAACTAGAGTTGATTGGTTACAGCGACGCGTCTCATAATGTTGATGAAGATGATGGGAGGAGCACCACGGGCCATGTGTTCTATCTCGAGAAGAATCCCATAACATGGTGTTCTCAAAAGCAAGAGATCGTTGCACTCTCGTCGTGTGAAGCAGAATTTATGGCAGCCACAAAAGCAGCAAAACAAGCCATCTGGCTTCAGGAATGCTTGGGCGAGATCATTGGAGAAACGTGCAGGAAAGTAACAATTCGAGTGGACAACAGATCTGCAATCGCGCTTACGAAGAACCCTGTGTTTCATGGACGTAGTAAACACATACATAGAAGGTTCCACTTCATCCGAGAGTGTGTTGAGAACGAACAAGTTGAAGTAGAGCATGTTCCGGGAAATGAGCATAAAGCTGATATACTAACAAAGTCACTTGATAGAATCAAATTCAAGGAGCTGAGAGATTTGATAGGCGTTGAGGATTTGTCAAATGAGGGGTTCAAACTTAAGGGGAAGAATGTTGAGATAAGCTTGAAGTAGCTTATGATACAAGCTACCTAATCCTAATGTGTTGTGTATATCTATAAGGATTAGGATATATCCAAATATGTAAGTCCTAATGAGTTTAGGATATTTTAGGGGTTATATAAGGAGATACCAATGTGTGGTATAGATTGTGAGCTGTGAGAGTTTGAGAGCTTTTGAGAGAGTTTTTCTTAAGCACTGAGATTAATAAAGAGTTTGAGTTTGAGTTTGAGATAATACTTTGTGTTCTTGAGCCTGTGATTCTATAATGGTAAGTCTTAGAAACCTGTAATAGTCTCAGAAAATCAAGATTAGAGGCAAGATGCGTCTGATGTTAACTCGACATAGTTAGTGCTCTTTCAAAAAGCAATTTTGGTCTTTTATGATTAGGTTTACCAATTTTGTTCAGCTTTAAAAAAAAAAGATTGTTCAGCTTGATCTTGTAGAGAGAGATTCTGGTCTTTCATTGTTTATTTGGTAATAGAGAAAGTTTAAAGATTGTATTTGTACCAGGGGTTGTTGTATTCTATGGATATTATAAACTCGACCTCATTAATGGCATTCTCTACTCTAGATTCTCTAATATTCTAGTGTTGAATTTTTTTGGCTAGTTTGTGTGTATTGTTTGATCTTGTATGCACGGCACGCTTAGTCATTCTTTAATGGTTAGGCATACCCTTCTGCTCAGCTTATCTTGTATGGATTTTGGTCTTTCATTGTTTATTATGGTAAAGTGGGAAGCTTAAAGATACTGTCTGTCGTATTTGTTTCAGGAAATGTTTCTCAGAAACAGATTACCGGTTTGTCAATGTCCTGTGAACTCAACTTCTTGATTCCAGATAAAAATAGATCAGAAACCAGTTGATGATGATGCATGCATCTGTGACTCCATTACTAGAGAAGGACAAGAAAGATTCTGACTTTAAGATTGTTCCAGTGACCACAACATTCTTGAGTTCATCAAAGCCGGGCACAAGGGGAATATCAAGGAATCTAGCCGATGACTTCAAAAAGAAAGGAGAGAAGCCTGCGGCTGTATTTGTACCAGGGGATGTTTCTCAGAAACAGATTATTGATTTCGAAGCTTTGCTGGCTCGCTTGAGCGAGTAGCAAAAGCTACTAGAAGAGGGATCAAAGAGAGATTAGCATATGGGACAGGTCCAGTTTTGGAGTCTGACATATAGCTCTCTTCCGACTTGCACTTGAGAAAAAGCGAATCAACTCCTTGATGGTTGCAGAGAAAGAAAGCTTCAGTGCTGGGAGGTCAAACAAAAACTCCAATGTGGAGGATGATCAGACTCTTCCCCACTTTAGCACAACACTTGCAGCAAACAGAGAGAGGCGTCTTGTAAGCCTTGGTGATTATGAAGTACCTCACATAGTGGAAGAAATCCTCGTTAGATCTCCAGTGCAGTCCCTGGCTCGTTTCAAGCTGGCATGCAAAGAATGGAAGTCACTGTTTAGTGAACAGAGTTTTGTCTACAAACAACTGGAACTTGGCCAGAAAAGGTTTCTCAAAAGGTTTCTCCATGCGAGGCAGTCTCAAGTGTGGGAGTTGGATCCAGTTGCTCAACGATCTTGAGGAATATGGTGGAGTGCAATGGTTTACTTCTCTGTAGCACAATGTCTAAGAGGATTGTGATCTGGAACCGTACTCAAGCGAGATGGATTGACAGAGACAATCTCTCCTTGTACGACACATACTCCCTAGGTCACGACGGTAACAATCTATATAAGTTGATGAAGTTCAACTTTGGTTCTTTTGACATAGATGGGAGGGAGTGTTATGGGCCAGAAGCTGAAGTTTATGAATTTTCTTCCAACTCTTGGAGAGAGATTGGCATAATAGGAGATTGGAGTTTGCTCAGACCTTCTATGATGGTTTCTGTCGATGGTAACTCATATTGGCTAGCCTCCTCAGGTCAGGTCCAAGTCTTTATACAAAGTTTCGACTTCTCTACAGATTCCTTCAGAGCAATCCAACTCCCTTCAACTCCACTTTCCCGTGACATGACTATCTATGATGTTTCATCATCTCAGGGAGTTTGAAACTCAGGTTTGGATTGCTAAACAGGCCAGAGATCAAACAACCATTTGGGAAAAGTTTTTTGATGTTACTGGACATCATTTGCCAATGGTTCCTGGCCAAAGCTTCTTCATCAAGAACAAAATGATTGTGATGTTGCATGAAGATGTGGTAGAAGAGGGGACTGCTCATCAGATGCAAACTGAAACGTTTAGACACAGCCCTTCCATCACTTGTCTCTATTCACCGAGTCTGGTCTCGGTCCCGTTCTAGTGTTAGTCTCGCTATACCATCAGACTTCTGTACATTCTACTATCTCTGTCTCTTTGATACTGATTTACTGCAATTGCTACTTTTCTTCTTTGGATTTTTCTGTGGCCGCCGTTGAGGCGCACCATTGATTCCGGGACTGAGGATCTCGTGATGCTTTGATAGACCGATTGTGTAAGTGGAGATCGTTTGATCCTCTGTTGACCAATTCTCAATAAATTTCACATTTGGTCCCTGTGTTTCTAGTTGTTTTACTTTTGACCCAAAATCTCTGATTGTGCATAATTCTTCTTAAATTCAGCCTCAGAGTTTCAAATGAGTACTCCAATACCTATAACATTACTGTACACAATGTATGCAATTGCAATACTAACATCTGAAAAGAATAACCTAAATGAACTAAAACAAAGTGCTAATAATCATTAAAATCATAACATATTAATTTGGTGGAAATAAGCAGACTACTGTACATAATGATTTCCCTATTTGATTTGATTGAATGTTTCAGTTTCTATTTCAATGAAAGAGCAAAAAGTTGGTTTGAAACAATTTAAAATGCATGTTCGTTCTTAATTTTTGAGTTGATTGAAACCAACATTTCTTAAGTTGTTTTAATTTCTATGTGTTTTAGAGAAATTTAAAACTGGTTGATTATTATTGCATGAGTCTGATTGATTATGCTTTAGTATGGAGTGCTATGCAAAGTTGTCCAATTTAGTCCCTCGTGAAAAACAACAACTAGCTACGTCTACTCTATATGGTTATAAAAATACGAATGGACTCAAATATAATCACTCTGAATTAGCTCTTCTAATCTGAGATTAAAGTTTATTTAAACCGTACCGAAGATAACTTTGTAGTTAATCAGCTAACAAATTAAAAAATGTAAGCTTTTTCTACTTATGACTGTTGTGGTGAATGAATCAGGAGGATGCAAGTTATTTTTTTTTTTTTTTTTTTTTTTTTTTTGAAAGCAAACGGTTATTCTATTATTCAAACTTGAGGTGGTCTGGGAAGCCAGACCGGAATAGAACAACCAACAAAACATAAAGGTCTATGGAAAGAACATGCATTCCTAGCTAGCGAATCTGCAATCTCATTTTGTGTCCTTGGTAAGTACGTGATCTTGAATTCCGAAAAACACAACCGAAGGGTTTGAATGATTTCCAGCTCCGTTGCAAAGTTGGGCCATGCTTGTGGTTCTTGCATCATTGTGATCAGGTCCTTGCAATCCGTCCCAAATCTCTGGCAGGTCGAATGTTGTATCATGCACTCCATTGCCCATCTTAGCGCTTCCAACTCTGAATGTAAAGGTGTTTCGTGCCGCGTTAGATTCCTGGAACCCATAAGTTGAATTTTTCCCGTGCTATCCTTCCAGACTAATCCCATTCCACTAAACTGAGCTGTGGAGGTCCACGAGCCATCCACCATACATATCTCACCCAAGCTTACGGCTTGCTCTTCCACTTCGGGCTGTCCCAGTATGGGAGCAGATATAGTTTCCCTCGCATTATGCCAAGCTTGACACTCACTTTCTGCATACCTAACTAGCTCCAGTGGGTCTTTATCGATGCCTCTAAACAATTTATCATTTCTGGATTTCCAAATGTACCAAATTATCCAAGAATAAGGGTCCCTATCATCTTCTGGCTCCATTATATTATTCTTCCTCCAGAACAAATAATCCATATTAGCGTAAACACTTGGTACCGGAAAGGTTTGAGAGCTCGATGGTGTAGATGATAAGGCCCATGTTTGTAATGCTGGAGGGAATTCAAAGATTGCATGAGTAACAGTTTCCTCTGGCTCACCACATCTTGGGCAGTAGTTCTCACATCGCATATTTCAGTGTATTAGATTCCTCGCTACCACTACCTGTCCAGAGATTAATTGTCATATAAGATGACAAATTTTTTGTGGCGCATTTACTGTCCAAGCAAAGGCTTGGAGTTTAGTTATATTGGGTTGTAGGACTTCTAAAGCCTCCTCTGTTCTAATCACGTTCATAGCAACCCAATATCCAGACTTTACCGTATATTGGCCACTTTTAGTATAGCTTCAACAATAAGTGTCTCGTCGGTGAGTAGGGCTTATGGCCATACTCTTAATCAACGGAATGTCTTCTTGGTCCACATATTGTTCCAGTAATCGGGCATCCCATTCTTTTGACTCGAAATTAATAAGGCTGCTGACGGTCATGCTTGGATGTACAACTGGGACTCTTGATCTTGCTGGCCTTGCCGGCGTCGAAGGAATCCAGGGGTCCTCCCACACATTAATTTCGTATCCTGAGTGCACCTTACTCCTGATGCCCAAGAGTAGTAGCTTCCTTGCCGCTATGATACTCGTCCAAATATACGATGGGGAATCCACAGCACCAGAACGCAAGGGCGAACTTAGACGGTAATATTTCCCCCGAAGAACTCTTGCCACTAATGAATCTGGATATTGAACAAGGCGCCAGAGCTGTTTGGCTAGGAGGGCTAGATTAAATTCATGGATCATACGGAATCCAATTCCTCCCTCTTCCCTAGGCGCACACATTTTCTCCCATTTTGCCCAGTGAATCCCTCTCTTTGGCGGATTCGAACTCCATCAGAACTGTGCAATGGCACACGCTAAATTTTCGCATATCTCCAAAGGGAGCAGAAAGGTGGACATGACGTAAGTCGGAAGAGCTAGTAGGATTGACTTGATTAGGACTTCTTTCCCTCCCTTTGACAACCATCTACCAGTCCAACCATTAATTCTGTGCAGTAGCTTTTCTTTTAAGAATGCGAAGAGCCGGCATTTTGAGCCACTAATATCCTCTGGGATTCCTAAGTAAAAGCCCATTCCAACTTCGTTTTGAATACCAAGTGTATCTTTAATCTGCTGTCGATCATTCGCTGGAATCCTTTTACCAAAGAGTAAAGAGGATTTATCAAAATTGATGCATTGACCTGATGCTTTCCCATATATCCTGACCACTTTCATAACTTCTTCACATTCACGGGGCTCCGCCTTACAGAAGAAAAGACTATCATCAGCAAAGAGAAGGTGAGATACCGAGGGGCAAGCGCATGCAACACGCATCCCTGTTATCTTCCCTAGATTCTCTGCGTGATTAAGAAGGCTAACGAGCGCTTCCGTGCATAGAATAAATATGAAAGGAGACAAAGGATCTCCTTGACGTAAACCCCTCCCAGGGATAATGTTTCCCCTAGGTTCACCATTCATGAGAACTTTATACTTGACCGAAGTGATACACCGCATAATCCATTCAATCCATATCTCCGAAAATCCCATCTTTCTCATGACCGCTTCAATGAATGACCATTCCATCTTATCGTATGCCTTACTCATATCGGTTTTTATGGCCATTCTCTTAACTCTTCCCCCTGGTTTTGTTCGCAGAGCATGAAACATCTCTTGCGCAATCATGATACTATCTGTGATCTGTCTACCAGCAACAAAAGCTGACTGGGTCTCAGATATCCTCTGTGGCAGAACCTTCATCAATCTTTGGCATAAGACCTTAGATATTATCTTGTAGCTGACATTGCATATGCTAATAGGTCTAAACTTTGTCATCTCATTCGGCTTTGATGTCTTAGAGATCAGACAGATATTCGTGTCATTCAGACCCTGGGCCATAGTCCCTTTGAAGAGAAATTGGTTAACCATACGAGTTAAATCCTCCTTGACAATATCCCAAAACTGTTGGTAGAAGAGGGTTGTCATCCCATCAGGTCCTGGAGCTTTCTCTGGATGCATAGCGAACAAAGCTAATTTGACCTCCCACTCAGTTACCTGGGCTGTAAGTTTGTCATTTACATCCCCAGTAATCGTCGTCGAAACCTCTGTTAACGCATCATCTATGTCCTCTGGGTTATAGGACTCAAATATTTGCCTAAAATAGCTAGTAGCAATGGCTACTAATCCTTCCTCGTCCTCCACCACGTTTCCATTTTCATCGAGGAGCTGAGTTATCCTATTACGTGCTCTTCTTTGCTTTACTAGGGCATGAAAGAATTTTGAGTTCCTATCTGCTTCCCTTAGCCATAGGACCCTGCTTTTCTGTCTCCAGAACTGTTCCACTGCCTTAAGAGCAGTGGATGCAAGTTATTTAAAGAGGAGAAGAAGAGCTGATTTCTATAACTGTTCAACATGTGCAAACAAATCCTTCGAAAAGCTCGGGAATGGAACGTTGAATAATTTTCTCCTCAACATCACTCCTCAAATACGAATCAGGGAGTGCAAACAACACCAACAACCGTCTAAAACAAAAAATATTTTGGCGTGCCCATCAAGCTTCGAACCCAGTACCTAACACTCAATAGAGTGATACACAACCACAAGATCTTAGATCAATTAAATGCATTTGGCTTTTAATTAAATTGTGAATGTAAATGACATGGGCTTCACATATAAAAAACTCAAGTTAATGTCAATTAAATGAAAGATGGCTAAGGGGAAGAGTCCCACATCGGTCAAGAGGAGAGAATTGGAGTGATATAAATATGCATTCTCACTATGAGAGCTTAAACAGCTTGGAGAGAGAGGAAGGCTCCCCATGCGCGCGCCGCCGCAGCCGTCCGGCCGGCTCGGCGTGGACTTGGGCTTGGGCTTGGGTCTTGGATCTTGGATCTTGGTGGACCTCCGGCCCAATAAGATTTTTTTTGGACCAAGTTAAGCTCAACGTTTTTGCCATTTCATTTCTAAAAAACAGCATGACATTTGTGTATAAACGACATGTAGTTTGTCTAAAAACGACATGAAGTTTATCTGTTCGAAATGGATCAGAACCAAGTCAACAAGAGAGAAACTTGCGGTGAAAGTTGCTCAACGTTCCACTCCGAGATACTTGAGAGATTTTCAGAAAACGTTGGCAACAGTTTCGAAAAACCGCTCCTCGTCTCCTCTTTATATATCAACTCTCTTCCTTCTTCATTTTTCAACGTTTTTTCTACAACCAAAACCAGCAAATCCTTTAGCGTAAGTTCTAGAGAGTGTTTCGTAGAAATATTAGTTCGTAGAGGTTCTTCACGAGTTCCGCGTGATAACCTATCATGTTTTTATCCTGGGACTCATATTCGTACAGATCAGTCGCACTAACGGAGCGAATATTAAGCGTTAAGGAAAGAGATTTGTCTCGACTCCATGCTTTCATTTTCGTTACGGTTTTGAATCGTCTATATATTTTTCTTAACATCGTTTCTTTTGATCCGGTTTTCTGGCTTCTACAATCTTAACTCTTATTTCGCTTTCTATCTAAAGCATTTGATCGGATTGAAGAACGATCTATAAAAACGGGTTTTGGAACCGTGTTTGCGATTTGCTTTCTAGCACTTCCGCGAAACGTTTGTAATTTATCTCGTAAACGGCTTGCGTTTTGCTCTGTAGCACTACCGAAAAATGTTTATTCATATACGATTCATACAAACCTGTTGTGGTTTCATTCCAACGATGTTTGCGATCTGCTATATGCTTATCCGCGAAACTTTTCTATGTTCTTTTCAAAACGAGTTTGAGATTTGCTTTATACCCCTTCCGCGAAACGTTTCTTTTTTATTTCATAACGGTTTGCGGATTGCCTTCTAGCATTATCACGAAACGTTTTTGATACATTATCAATACGTTATATACATGAATCGTTTCAATAACCGCTTTCTTAAGCGAGTTGTGAAACATTCTAAGTCTATACAAAACGGTTTCTGCGAACGCTTTTAAGCGAGTTTGCAAAACGTTTTCTCAAGACTTATATCGATATGATTTGGTTCAAAAACCAAAAATGAACATCGATTTTAGACTACTATTTTGTTTAAAATAATATGTTAATTGTTGAATGGAGTACTAATCCGTTTTCATGTTTTCTTTACAGAAAAAAAAGATGATGAACGATAGCAACACCCCCATTGACACCATAGATGTCATTCAGACTCCAATCAACGTTGCAGCAACTGATGCAACCGTGACAAACGTTGGAAACATCACAGCGTCAACCGCTGCAGCAACAACAAGCACTATCCTCCGTGCGGGAAATGCTGCTGATGAAACCACTCACCGTAGCCTATTCGGGGCTGGTCTTTATCAGACGGGTTCAGTTTCAGCAACCGCAAGTGGTCCGGTGGCA
>NC_027751.1:13909485-13921492 GCF_000695525.1 Brassica oleracea var. oleracea
CTGATGCCAGACAAGTTTGATGGCAAAGGCTTTAAAACGTGGCAGAAGAAGATGATGTTCTTCCTGACGATGATGAAGCTGGACAAGTTCATCTAGGAGGACAAGCCCCTTATTCCTTACGGGATTGATGATGTTCACAGTCTCGCAACTGTTGACATATGGGTGCATTCCTACTTCATCTGCAAAGGTTACATTTTGGGTCGTCTCATTGACCCATTGTACCGTGTGTACTATGAGATCCCCACGGCGAAAGAGCTATGGGGATCACTGGACAAAAAGTACATAGGTGAGGACGCTGGCTGCCAGAAGTATGTGGCCTCAAAATTCCACGACTTCAAAATGGTGGATTCAAAACCCATCATGGATCAGGTGGAAGCGCTTCAGCTCATTTGCCATGAAATCGCTGCTGAAGGAATGTCCATCTGCGAGACATTCACAACTCTCAGCTTCATTGAAAAGCTTCCTCCAAGCTATGCGGATTTCAAGAACTACTTGAAGCACAAGAAGAAGAAGATGGGGCTCGAGGATCTCATCATGAGGCTTCAGATGAAATCCAGAAACCGAACTGCTGACAAGGTCACTCCTAAGGAGCACAGTGTCAAAATGGCTGAGCACAAAGGCAAAGGAAAGACACACGCCCATTCTCCTGCCAAGCCTTCCAAAACTGCTGCAGCCCTGAAGGCTTCGGGAAAAAACTTCAAGAACAAAGGCATAGAAATCAATGCGAATGCAAATGTGGAGAAGTTCAAGGGGAAGTGTCACTACTGCCACAAAGTGGGGAACAAGACTATTGAGTGTCGCAAAAAGATCAAGGATGAGAAGGCTCAGGCAAATCTCACTGAGGAGGATCTCGTTGCTGTGGTGACTGAAGCCAACATGGTTGAAAGCAACAACCCCAAGGAATGGTGGTATGACACTGGTACAACCACCCACATTTGCACCCATAGGGCGATTTTCAGCACCTATCAGAAAACCGAGACTCAGGAGAAGCTCAGGATGGGAAACACTGCAGTCTCCAAGATTGAAGGACGCGGCAATGTGATTTTCAAGATGACATCTGGACGTGAGGTCACTCTGACGAATGTGAAACATGTGCCTGACATGAGGAAGAACCTGGTCTCGGGAACCTTTCTCAACAAGAATGGATTCGCCACAAGCTTTGAGGCGGACAAGCTCGTGATTAGGAAGAATGAGATGTATTTGGGAAAGGGGTATGTTAAGGGTGGACTTGTCAAGTTGAATGTAATGACAGTCCCTCCGAAAGTTGTAGCTCCAAAAGTTTCAATGAATAAAAAAGAGCCATTTGCTTATTTGGTTGAGTCTTTTAATATATGACATGAAAGATTAGGCCATGTAAACTACAAATCTATACAAAGATTAATGAATTTAAATCTAATTCCTAAATGCAAAACAAGTAAACAAAAATGTGAAGTATGCGTACAGGCTAAGCTCACAAAAACCCCATCACCTCGTGTTGAAAGAACTAATAAACCTCTAGATTTAAATTCACACCGATTTATGTGATTTAAAATACATACAAACTAGAGGTGGGAAAAAGTACTTTGTGACCTTCATAGATGACTACACAAAAATATTGTTATGTATATTTATTACATAGCAAAGACAAAACCCTAGAAAATTTTAAAGAATTTAAACTCGAGGTCGAAAATCAGCTTAAAACAACTATTAAAGTAGTTAGAAGCGACAGAGGAGGCGAGTATGATGGTCCATTCAATGCATTCTGTAAAGAACATGGAATAATCCATCAAACTACAACTCAAGAATCGAACTCTAAAAGAGATGATGAATGCAATGTTGCAGGAATCTGGGTTACCCCAGCACATGTGGGGGGAAGCGTTGCTTACCACTAATTATATCCTCAACAAAATTCCACACAAAGTAACTGGCAAAACTCCATATGAATTATGGAAAGGTAATTTACCTTCGTATAAATACCTCAAAGTGTGTGGGTGCTTGGCAAAAGTTGCGGTACCACCACCAAAAAAAGTCACTATTGAACTTAAGACAGTGGAGTGCATATTCATCGGATATGCACATAACAGTATTGCTTATCGATTTTTGGTACATAAATCTGCAATATCAGACATTCATGAAAATACAGTCATGGAATCAAGAAATGCATCTTTCTTGAAAATATTTTTCCATATAAGGAAAAACAAGGTTCAAAACGAACTCGAGAAGAAAAAGACAATGACAAGAACTCAGAAACTGAGACAAACGTCGAGATTTCTATAAATGATATTTCAGAAAATGAAGAAAAAGATGAACCTCGAAGAAGCAAAAGAGCTCGCAAGGAAAAAAATTTTGGTGAAGATTTCCTAATGGCATTTTTAGTAGAAAATATTCTAAAAACTTTGGCAGAAGCCATGACTTCACCAGAAGCTCCTTTTTGGAACCAAGCTGTCAGGAGTAAATTTGATTCTATCATGCAAAATTATACATGGTACATAATAGATTTACCACCTGGCTGCAAAGCATTAGGAAATAAATGGATAATGACACGAAAACCTGCTGGAAAATACAAATCTAGGCTTGTAGTTCAAGGATTCCGACAAAAGGAAGGCTTTGACTATTTTGATACATATTCTCCAGTAACGAGAATAACATCAATAAAACTAATGATAGCAATCGCAACCTTAAGAGACCTAGAAATCCATCAAATGGATGTAAAAACAGATTTTCTAAATGGTGATTCAGAAGAGGAAATATACATGAAACAACCTGAAGGTTTTGTCGTTCCCGGACAGGAAGACAAAGTATGCCGACTTGTAAAGTCACTTTATGGGCTTAAAGAAGCTCCTAAACAATGGCACGAAATATTTGACAATACAATGATGTCAAATGGTTTTAAGATAAATGAATGTGACAAATGCATATACTACAAAACTATCAAAAATGCGTATGTTTTGCTATGTCTATATGTAGATGATATGTTCATTATTGAAAGAAATAAAGACATTATCAGTCAAACGAAAAACATGCTCAAAGGGACTTTTGAGATGAAAGACTTGGGATTAGTAGATGTAATTCTCGGGGTTAAAGTCACAAGAAATTCAAACGAAATTATCTTAACCCAATCTCATTACGCTCAAACAATATTAGAAAGATTTAAAAATTACTCTAATAGTACGGCTAAAACTCCGTTAGATCCCCAAATGCACTTGATAAAGAATTCAGGTGAAACTGTTTCACAAAACGAGTATGCACGTGTGATCAGAAGTCTCATGACCAATTATACTAGATCAGATCTGGCGCATGCAGTAAACGTACTTAGTCGATATACTAGTAATCCAGGTCATACACACTCGAAAGCTATAACGAGGGTACTCAATTACTTGCGCTACACCGAAGATTTTGGGCTTCACTATGGTAAAGAACAAGTAGTTTTAGAAGGATACAGTGATGCTAACTAGATATCAGATTCTAAAAACTCCAAATCCACAAGTGGATATGTATTTACACTAGGAGGAGCAGCAATATCATGGAAATCTACCAAACAAACAGTGTTAGCCAGATCTACCATGGAATCGGAGTTCATAGCCTTAGACAGAGCAGTAGAAGAAGCTGAATGGCTTAGAATTTTTTTGGAAGATATTCCTATGTGGGAGAAACCTGTGCCAGCTATACGCATACATTGTGATAGTCAATCAGCTATAGCTCGGGCTCAGAGTAATCTCTACAATGGTAAATCTCGTCACATCAGAGGACGACATAAAACCATTAGACAACTTATCTCAACTGGTGTAATCACAATAGACTACATCAAATCGGTTGACAACCTAGCGGATCCATTTACAAAAGGTTTGCCACGAGATGTTGTTGCTAAATCATCAAAAGGAATGGGTTTAAAGCCTATAACGAATGAGGATGCTTGATTGCAACCCTACCTATTATGACTGGAGATCCCAAGACGTAGGTTCAAAGGGAAAAAAAAATCAAACTGAATCTAACCAAAGCACTTGAGACACAGTAGTCTCTTCCCAGCTCCTAAGATGATAAAAGTGCTAACAAATGTGAGAAGGATAAGCATAAACTTTTAATGATTCCATAGCTTCTAAGCGGAGTATTACTCAATACTTTTCATGGTTAATCATCTAATGAGTGTGAAATGGGGCCGTTTCTAGGAGAATGAATGCAAGACTATATTCTCTAAGTTCACTCATGAAAACCAGGAATAGTTCAGGGCCAAAATGAACACAATAGAGAACTAAGTTCTACGAGAAAATGAAGTTGCGTTATGCATGTTGTCTCGGTCTACATAAAACACCGGTTGGGTCAAGACATCATGTTCACCTTCTGGTAAAGTAAACCCGACAGATATTAACTATTAGTGGTTCAAGGCTTAAAAATGCCACCAACTCAAACACAGTGAATTTTTTCGCAAACATTCTCGATAAGTTTATCTAGTCTAGTCAGGATTAGAATAAGTATAATTTTTTAGAGTCCATCGAGTCTGCATTTAGTATGCATATGTTTAGTGTCATTTCTATTCATGTGAGGGATTGTTGGATCAATTAAATGCCTTTGGGCTTTAATTAAATTGTGAATGTAAATGACATGGGCTTTAGATATAATAAACCCCAGTTAATGTCAATGAAATGAAAGATGGCTAAGGGGAAGAGTCCCACATCGGCCAAGAGGAGAGAATTGGAGTGATATAAATATGCCTTCTCACTATGAGAGCTTAAACAGCTTGGAGAGAGAGGAAGGCTCCCCACGCGTGCGCCGCCGCCGCCGTCCGGTCGGCTCGGCAGGGCTGGGCTGGGCTGGGCTCGGCGTGGGCGTGGGCGTGGGCGTGGTCTTGGTCTTGGTCTTGGTGTTGGTGTTGGTCTTGGTCTTGGTGTAGGGCCCCCGGCCCAATAAGATTCTTTTTGGACCAAGTTAAGCACAACGTTTTTGCAGTTTGTCTAAAAACGACACGAAGTTTATCTGTTCGAAATGGATCATAACCGAGTCAACAAGAGAGAAACTTGCGGAGAAAGTTGCTCAACGTTCCACTCCGAGATCCTTGAGAGATTTTCGGAAAACGTTGGGAACATTTTCGAAAAATCGCTCCTCGTCTCCTCTTTATATATCGACTCTCTTCCTTCTTCATTTTTCAACGTTTTTTCACAACCAAAACCAGCAAATCCTTTAGCGTAAGTTTTAGAGAGTGTTTCGTAGAAATATTAGTTCGTAGAGGTTCTTCACGAGTGCTGCGTGATAACCTATAATGGTTTATCCTGGGACTCATATTCGTACAGATCCGTCGCACTAACG
This sequence comes from Brassica oleracea var. oleracea, assembly GCF_000695525.1. Taxonomy (NCBI): domain Eukaryota; kingdom Viridiplantae; phylum Streptophyta; class Magnoliopsida; order Brassicales; family Brassicaceae; genus Brassica; species Brassica oleracea. The sequence continues at coordinate 13,914,766 of NC_027751.1, forward strand.
GAGCGAGTATTAAGAGTTAAGGAAAGCGATTCGTCTCGACTCCATGCTTTCATTTTCGTTATGGTTTCGAATTGTCTATATATTTTCCTTAACATCGTTTATATTATATCGTTTCTTTCGATCTGGTTTTCCGGCTTCTACAAAGGATACAAGATCATGTCACCCTTTAATATTTAGTATAGTTTGGGGCCTAAAGTGCTTCTTCAGCTTTAGGTCAGAGCTGGTGTTGTTCCTCCGTTGACTCGTCCTGATCTTTAGTGAACAGATAGATTTCGTGTTGTTTTAACTAGTTTTAAGACGGACCATGAGTTGTTTAAACACAAACATTATATTGTTTTTAGTTTAAAATGAGCAAAGAAACTGAAACTAATTTTTTCACGATTATTCGTAAAAAATTCGTGGATATGAATATGAAAATACTAAAATTTTAAAGTTTGTATTTAGAGTTTGGAATTTAAAATTTGTTTTAGAATTTAGGATTTACCAATAGTCATAAAAATTATGATCAAATCGCAGCAAAAGATATTTTTGAAAATTAGCTACAATTTTCTCAGGGTTGTTTTGTAATAATTTCATTGATTTTTAGCAACAAATTTACATGATTATTCATTTTTATATTTCGTTATTTTGTGGCTTTTTAAAAAAGAAAAATTGTAATTTTTATTAGTGATTTTATAATAATTCAAATTTAGAACGTAAAATTCCTAAAATCTCATAAACTTCAACCGTAAAAATTTATGGGGAATTGGTTTTTACACCAAAAAAACATATACATTGTCTTATGGGAATAAACCCAACATAAAATTGTTCCACTAGACTAATGTTCACCAAAATCCCAAATTTGTCTTTTGAAAATACAATTAAAAATGGGCAAATCTCCAAAATAGCATCTTTCTAAGTTTATATCACAAAAATAGCACTCAAAAACTAAAATGACCAAAATAGCATTTTATCTTTTGAAAATTTTAATTTTTTTATTTTTCAAAATTTGAAATCTTATCCCCAAAACCTCATTTCTCAACTCTAAATCCTAAACCCTAAAACCTAAACTCTAAACCCTAAACTCTAAACCCTAAACCCTAAACCCTAAATCCTAAACCCCACCCTTTAACTCTAAACCCTAAAATCTAATCTTTTGATAAAACATTAAATGCTATTTTTGTGACTTTTGACCTTGAGTGCTAGTTTGGGAACAAAAATTTGATTTAATGCTATTTTTGTTTTTTTCACGTTAAAAATTCAAAACTACAATTATAAAATAATTAATAATATATTTAGATATGATATTTTAAATAAGCTAATCAAAATTAAAATAAACCCGGACAAAACAGAATCTCACTCGTTCTCCTCAGCACAATCACAGACACAAAACAAAACAGAGTTTAATGGGGACGAAAGAGAATGTCTTTGACGATGGGAGGAAACCGGGTCTGCTCAACAATCTCTACCAAGTCACCATGGATTATGCTTACTGGAAAGCCGGCAAACAATCCGAAAGATCCGTGTTAGTATCTCAATTCTCAATATCAATCCTTTGATTTGAATAGAACCAACGAAAGTCTGAAACTTTATCATCTTACTCCGCAGGTTTGATTTGTATTTTCGTAAGAACCCATCTGGTGTAGAGTACACTATCTTTGCTGAGTTGGAAGAATGCATCAAAGTTCCTCGCTAACTTCACTTCGACCAATGAAGAGATCGATTTCGTTCGTGATTCATTGCCTGGATGTGAGGTAAACAAACAAAGACTCCAACTTTTTTTTATTACAATGGGTTTAACCGGTTTGGTTATACTTGAAAGCAGGAATCTTTCTGTGATTATCTTAGAGGGGTTGATTGTTCCGACATTGAAGTGTAGGCTATCTCATAAGGATCTGTTGTGTTCCCTAAAGTGCCTTTACTCAGGATCGAAGGTCATGGTGCTGTGAGTTGTTGTCTTTTATCTCTTCTCTCATTACCTTGAATTGATTGGTCAGGTTTCATCAGTTTTCTGTTTTATTGTGGTTGCTTAGGTTGTGCAATTGTTGAAAACTACTCCCTTTCTCAATCTCAACAATTACGGATCTTTGGTTGCTACTAACGCAGCAAGGCATCGGTGTGTTGCTGGATAATCTAAGCTTCTACTCGAGTTTGGTGATCGAAGAGCTCAAGTCAAAGCTCGGAATTCAAATTTGAGAACAGGCAAGTTAAGCCTTGGAAGGGGAGAGGATTCATGACGCGGCTATGGAGGATCTTGAACTCACAGTTGGAAACGCTAAAGGTCGTTAGTTGATATATGAAGAACAAAAGGACCCGTTGTGGCATGTCGGAAGCAAAAAGGTTGGAGTGTTAGCGTGTTATTCAGTTCATGGTTTTGGTTCTTGTAATAGAATCGATATTCATTGTACTATTGAGTTTGTTTCACATTGCAATATTTTGTAGATAGACTGTGTAAGATGTATGTTTCTATCATGTATCATTGTCTTGCAAGACATTACAACTATTTTATTATGAAGTGGCTTAAACTTGAGACATAGCTAAGGATGAAACCGTAGGCCGTAGATAGAAAAAACCGGAGTTAGAAACCCATATCCTCATGGTGTGAGCATGGTGCTCAATTCCAAAGCATGTAACTTTCCTCCTTTCTTTTCGTCGACAGAGAATTTCCAACCTGAAGCTGCACCCAACAAAATACAGAGATATGCATCACCGAAAAAACTTTGTGAAAGATCAAGGGAAAAACTTAGGTGTTTAAAGAAGCAACATTAATGGAAACACAATATTTGCAAAATATTTTCATAACTGTTCATTTTTATCCATAGAATATACATATATATATATATAGAAATAAGAACATACGTTTGAACTCTATCTTTTACAGATTTTAGATTTTGAATAATGGGTAGATTGTTTGTTCTACAAATTTTAGAATGATAGATTAAGCGCATAACGTGTATTCCAAATATTTTTAGATTATTTTTATTTAGGCAGATAACTTATTCTAATTTTAGTAGATATAAAAAACATGAATTTCATTTTCCACTTCGTAGAATGGAAATTCCGTAGTTCGCAGAATACTATGAAATTTTTGTTCAAACATATTTATAAACAAAAAAGTACCTCTACATTAATATATGTATTTTCCAATAGTTCCTATTTTTCCTAAAAAAATTAGATTGTAAAACTATTCATTTGGTTTATTTTGATAAATAGAAATTGCACTAAAGGAAAAAACTTTACAAAATCGGTTTTAGGCTCGCCTGTTGGGACAATGTAAGTGTTATTTTGGACTAAAAAACAATTTCCCCAAAATTTATTAAAAGGCTTTTATTAATAAAAGTAACAAAATATCTATGCAAAATCTAATTAAAATAGCTAGAGCAAAACCGAATCACTTCTCCTCGTCGCTGTTTGTGCCATAGTTGTGACACAATGCTTCGAGTTCCCGTGGTAGCTCTGCAGTCTTCTTTGCGACTATGCGAACCGAAGAGATATGAGCGGTAGATGTACCGCAGACACGTTTCTTAGGCTTCTTTTTCTCATCCAAAACCTCATCGTTTTTCTCTTGATCAATCGTAGACCGCTTACCAAATTTTATCGACTTAATAAGAAATTCTTCCTCCACGTTCTCTTCTTCTTGTTCTTTTCTTCTATTCAATGCCTCGAGCATTGAGTCTACGCTCACGGAAGCTCTTCTAGACTTCATAGACTTCATCTCATCAAGCGCAGCCATAACTTCAATCTCTCTTTTAGATACCTTAGTTCTCTTCTCTAACGACTCCAATGCGTTTTCAGCTACCTCATGCTTCTCTTCCTCCTCCTCGTGTCCATTATAAGGGCCAATTGCACCTGATTTGACAACATAACCCGAGTTCTTTGGATCGGTTTTGATTGTCATCTCTGCCGAGCACTTGGTGCACTTTAGGCCTGGGCATCCGGGTCGGATATTGTCCGGTCCGGGTCCTTTGGGTCCTACCAATTTAGACCCATATAGGTACCTATAATTTTTCGGGTCGGTTCCGGGTCGGGTCTTGTCGCGTCCGGGTCGGTTCGGGTCTATAATTTCAATACCCGTAAAATATCCAAAAGTTTTGGGTATATTTCGGATCCGGGTCGATTCGGGTATTTAGGACCCGAAATAGACCCGAAATACCCGAACAGGACCCGAAAACTCTAAAAATACCCGAAGAACCGCAAAAATACCCAAAAAATTATCCAAAATCAGACCCGAAAACCCAAAACATACCCGAATTTTACCTGAATACCCAAATTATATTTTCTAAAAATCTAAAATTTTACCAAAAACCTACAATTATACCCGAAAATCCAAACCCGAAACTTTAAAAAAAAATCTGAAATACCAAAAATATACCCAATGATATAGAATTATTTGCGGGTACTTCGGGTACCCGAACGGGTCTCGGGTAGGACCCGGACCCGAACCGAAACCCGCGGGTCCAAAAAAAAAAACCCAATAGATACTTAGCATGGACCCGGACCCAAACCTGTATTTTCGGGTCGGTTCCGGCTCGGGTCTTCAGATCCGGGTAAAATGCCCAGGCCTAGTGCACTTGATATAGAACCTGTGGATTTTAATCCCTAAGTACATCTCGTTCATGACTTGTTCTTCACGGCAATTGAATTTAGTGCCTTCCGACATGTAATTACCACATGTGTTGCACCGAACACGAACCGGAAGCATAAATCGAATCTTCTTTTGCTGGTTGTTCGGTTTCCGGAGACGAGGTATCTTCTTTGGATCAAAATCCGGCGAATAATACTTGTTCAGGACTTTTGCGTTCTCCCATAATATCACACGAACTATTGAATAAACAAAACGGATTTGTAGTTATTGGATCGCAGTCCCTTAGACACCTATTTATAAGAAAACAGCTCTTCGTATTTTCCTTTTCTCTGTTTCTCTCATTAACTCGTATTTCCTTTTCTTTGTTTGTGTCGGTTTAAACACGCTGTAACCAAATTAATTGAGATAATTACTTAATAAACCAAAAATATGTTCTGATTTCATTATCTATATCCAATCCTTACTAATAAAAGGAACCTTTTGAGGCTCCATAGAGCATCCACATCAGCAAAAAAAACTTCTCCCGAAAAATGACACGTCTTTACTAATAAAAGGAACCTTTTGAGACTCCATAGAGCGTCCACATCAGCAAAAAAAACTTCTCCCGAAAGATGACACGTCTTTACTAATAAAAGGAACCTTTTGAGACTCCATAGAGCGTCCACATCAGCAAAAAAAACTTCTCCCGAAAAATGACACGTCTTTACTAATAAAAGGAACCTTTTGAGACTCCATAGAGCGTCCACATCAGCAAAAAAAACTTCTCCCGAAAAATGACACGTGGCATAAAATATAGTTTTACATTTTAATATTACTAATTTTCGAAAATTATTAATAATATGTAAACATACAGCATAAAAAATGGAAAAACTACCTTAAACATATGTAAAATTACCATTTTTCACTTAAAAAAAAAAGACGGCTTTTCTCCATAATGTAAAATTACCGTTTTATAAAAAAAACAAAAAACATTATATTATATAATTTCGAAAATAATAAATATATGTAAACATACAACATAAAAAATAGAAATACTACATTAAACATATGTAAGATTACCATTTTACATTTTTATTTTTAAAAAACAATATGTAAACATTTAACATAAAAAATGAAAAAACTACATTAAACATATGTAAGATTACCATTTTACATTTACAAATAACAAAGATATGTAAACATACAACATAAAAAAAAGGAAAAACTACATTAAACATTGTAAGATTACCATTTTACATTTTTATTTTTAAAAAACAATATGTAAACATTTAACATAAAAAATGAAAAAACTACATTAAACATATGTAAGATTACCATTTTACATTTTTATTTTTAAAAAACAATATGTAAACATTTAACATAAAAAATGAAAAAACTACATTAAACATATGTAAGATTACCATTTTACATTTTTATTTTTAAAAAACAATATGTAAACATTTAACATAAAAAATGAAAAAACTACATTAAACATATGTAAGATTACCATTTTACATTTACAAATAACAAAGATATGTAAACATACAACATAAAAAATTGAAATACTACATTAAACATATGTAAGATTACCATTTTACATTTACAAATAACAAAGATATGTAAACATACAACATAAAAAATTGAAATACTACATTAAACATATGTAAGATTACCATTTTACATTTACAAATAACAAAGATATGTAAACATACAACATAAAAAATTGAAATACTACATTAAACATATGTAAGATTACCATTTTACATTTACAAATAACAAAGATATGTAAACATACAACATAAAAAATTGAAATACTACATTAAACATATGTAAGATTACCATTTTACATTTACAAATAACAAAGATATGTAAACATACAACATAAAAAAAAGGAAAAACTACATTAAACATATGTAAGATTACCATTTTTCACTAAAAAAATGGATTATCTCCATAGTGTAACATTACCATTTTATAAAAAAAAAAAACATATATATAACTATTTGACTATTTGTCCAAGTTCTTCTATTAAACATTGCCGTTTTACATTAAAAATGGGAAAAAATATTAAGATTTAAACATCTATCTTAAAATATAAATATAGATATTAACTAAATATAAAGTATAAGAAAGAGAAATACTCAATATATAGAAAAATAAATAATAAGTAAATATTATAAATAT
>NC_027751.1:13922092-13933939 GCF_000695525.1 Brassica oleracea var. oleracea
ATATTTTTGCTAAAATTGTACTTACCTGGCCAAGGAGATCGACCATCTTTTTACGGATCGATCGATTGTTGAGCATGTGGTCGATCCGAAAATACTCTGCAGTTTAATTAAATATCTAAAACATTTATTCCAACACTCAACAGATAGTTTTGCTAAATATGATAACTATATAGCCAAAAAAATTACAAAAAAATATTTAAATAGTAAAAAATATGTTAATTTAATGTGTTAAAATTTAAAAATAAATTTTAATTATGACATGCATCTTAACATTTATATAAATATATATCATAACCTAAATATAAATAATTTAACAACTTAAATTAGAAAAAAATAAAATCCTGGGCATAGCTCGGGTTAATCCCTAGTCTATAACAATAAAGGCGAGTTATCTCTCTCCTTATGAAGCGACATCAGCAAGTGCATAGGGCAAATTTGGACACCTGTCCAGCTGTCCTTATCTAATTTCCGTGAGCCACCTCTCTTGATTTCAATTTGGGCCGTCTATGTTTGGTTGAGATAACGAGACCCAAAATCTCTTTTGAACAGAAAAGCCCTAGCTAACTTCTCTCCTCCTTTGACGGTTGTCTCCCTTTTCGATTCCTCTGTAACGCTTTTCTTCGATATTTAAACTTATCAATATGATTTGCCATTAAATTTCTCATTCCAGCTCTCCCACTACGTTGAATTTTATCACACCTTTCCTAACCTCTATCGCTAATCTCTAATTTCTTCCACTACAAATAGAGATGCAGCAAACTCAGAATCTCACAGGGTCACATGGTTGGACCCTTCTCCTTCCTTACAAAATAACCTGCTAAAATGGTTCCATCCCATGCATTTATTACTGATTTGAAGTCCAGTCATTGTTCTCAAACGGTAGTAACTTTCTTCTGGGTTTCTCTGTAGATCGGAATGTCGAGCAACGAGGGGGAGCTTATGGAAGTTGACATTCTTCTGCTTGATGAGAAGGTTAGGCTCATATTTTCTCATTGATTACGCATTATCTTTTTCCTATTCGTCAACATATACTTACAGAGGCGTTTCATGTTTTCACTCTTCAAAGTCCACTCTTCTGCAAGCGTCTATCATTGTGCATCGGCTTAACACTTTTACACACCTTCTGGAAGAGGGCGTCGCTCAAGAGATCAGTGGTTTTGATGTTACAACTTACAAGAGTAACATGGACTGCAAGCTGTCAGATTCCCTGTCGTCATTCGCTTCAAAAATCATACGGAGTTTGTTGAAATCACAACTCCTCCTGCAATACCTCTTGAGCTCTTTAGGTTCTATGACTACGGACAGCTCATCAGTTTCCAGGTGAATCAGTTTACTTTCATTAACTCAAAAAGTCTGAGATTTAGCATACAGCCATACAGCGTTAACCAACTCAACCACTTGCTTCCTAGACGTCTTAAGGTTTGTTGGTGTGATCAATTCTACGTTTAGTGACCATGAGCAGAGTGCTCGACCCATTATGGTTGACCTCCAGGTTGACAGGTGAGAACCCTATTTCATTTACACTGCTTTTTTTCCTATTCCATCCTTTTGTTTTAAATCTGCATCTACACTTCAATACAGTTTAACAGTTGTGTGTCTTAAGTGATTTTGGCATACACTTTCCAGCTTAATCTTACTAATTTCAATTTCTCCACGAGGCATCGGACCTGTGTCCCACATCTTTTATCGCCATCACTGTCCAGCTGCAGCAACTTTTGCAATTCATGGAATGCTTATTTTCCCCATAGTTTCCGCTCTTCCATATTAACATGAAAGTAACATGTTTAGGTTGCAATGGACGTGGAGGGAATGACTACCTTGGAGATGACATTCCTGGTGTACATGCGTCTCCTGCAAATGCTCTAATGGACAAAGGTTAAGTGGTGATGAGCAAAGCAACGAGATTGATGGACCTCAAACCAGACACCCCCATCCGGTGGCTGCACAGCACAACTGTGAGGGGAGCAATCCAGGGGAAGGCCAAGTTTAAGTTGCAAGAAACACCCCCAACAAGAGGCACGTAGAGCAATCGAAGTGGAGTCGATAGTATTTCTCTTTGGTTTCATTGCAATGTTTTTTCCCCAAATATTCTCAGTATTTTGTTTCTTTAAACCATGTTTGCATCTTCAGCTATTAACAATACGTAATATATTCTCAGTATTTAGTTTCATTTGTAAACTATTTCTTTGGAGCTTAACTATAATGTTGTTTTTTTTATAAAAAATAAACATATGGTTTGCTTGACCTGGTTTTAAACTTCAAACATAACTCAAATAGCGTTTACAATCTGCTTTATAAACAATTCAAGACGTGGAGACACTACTATATTTCTCTTTAGTTTCGTTGCAGTGTTCCATGTTTGCATCATTTCAGCTATTTATAAAGGAGAACTGTTTAGTTTACTGTCTTATTTGATAGCTACTTTCCGTTTCTTGATATGGATGAAGTTAAACGAGATGTGAGCCAATCATATGGAAACCTTGTCGACGGAAGCGGGAGATTTGTCCCCAACAGAAACGTAATATATTTAATGGAAAAGCTGATTACGTTTATGGAACTCACATCTACCCAATGGAAAGAGAGTTCTCCAAACTTGCACAATCAGACTGGTGATTGACCGCTCACCCGGAGGAGGAATGGTTAAAGAAGACAAAGATAGAAGGCATATGGAATTTTATTTATTCATATATGTATGTTGCTCTCTACAAATGTGTATTTCTTTTACGGTAATGTACTTATGGCTTCTTGGTTCTTGCTGGTGAAAATAAATATAATTTATCGACCAATTCTTTTTGGTCAATTTTTTGGTGAGGTCCTCACGAGTTTTACATTTGTGGATCATGGGTCGTTTCGTTCAAGCTCCAAAAGTATTTAACTATGGGGCAGCCTATTTTGTAGTTGGTGCAACGTCTGGCTGTCGTTGGGGATAAAAAAAAATACAGACATTTAGTAGAGTTCGTTGTGGGAACCGAAATTTGCACTGTCAATTTCCGTTTAAATTAGGAAAGTAGGAGAACCCTAATTTTCCAGAAGTCCCGGATATCTGCTAATACCACACGCCAAGCAATCAGAACACGAAACGGGAACAGTAATAAAATAAGAAATCGAAAAAAGAGAGCAAGATAGTTCTTATTCCGAATCTGCGTTTGAGCGTTTACAACAAGGTAAGTGTCAATGATCAAACCGGTGCAACCAATTCAACCGAGTTTTAAATTTTAGTCTAAATTTAAATTATATATATATGTATAATCATAAAATTATTTTTATAAAATTTTATATCATTATTAGAATTTAACTAATAATGATAAAACTTTATATCATTATTAAAAATTTATATCAATTATTAGAATTTAACTAACAATGATATAATGAAAAGTGATTTTTAATGAAATGTTCTTAAATTTGTAGTTTAAGATAATTTTATTTTGAAAGATAATTTTAACTTGAAAACTAATTAATTTAAGACCCAGTTTTACCGAGTTTGACTGGTTCTTAACCGGGTTTACCGGTTTAACTCAAATCCGACTTTTATCACAACTTAGCACCGGTTAGAAGATAGAGTCACGATTCGATTTTTAAAGCATTGGGCCCGGATCAAAGTCTATATGAGCCATGTTTTTATATTAAAATAATTTAAATTTTAAAATAATGAATAAACGAATAAAAATCCAGTTAAAATGTCATAATGTGTTAAAATATGTGGACTGAGAAATATCAAATGAAGCTTAAAAATATAATCTTATTCTACAATTTAAGGTAACACCATGTGTTTATGTTTTTCTTTCTCAATGCTATACATTTATCTGTATATTTTCTCCAGACTCCATATATATGTTGGAAAAACATTTTCTAAAAATATAAGGCCCTAGATCTCTAAAAAATGTAAGAAAAGAAAATTATGGGTTACTACTATTGGCACACCCTTAGAGCCAGGTCCAATGGAGTCATAGTATCTATGTTTAACAGATATAGTCAGCAGTGTGGTACTTATTAAATATAACTAAACCATGACTTGGTTGAATGAAACAAAACTATATCAGTTTAGGAACACGTGAGTATCCACAAATGACGCAGCAGTTAACAATCAACAAAGTATTAAAATTTTAAAACCGGCTGAATGAAATGAATTTGAACAAATATGAGTGAACCAATGATATCGGCAGAGAAGCACCAACCCGTTGGCGACACCACACAAATATAAGACACTGTAACCACAAATATTCACAAGGTGAAGGAGAGATACACAATAACACTAACTCATCGAGAAGACAAGGTGCAATTTGCATAATTTGATTAATTGTGTAAACGTTGTTGGAATATTGTATCCCAATCAAATATCTAAAACACAAACTTCATTATTCAATGAACAAAGAGAAACAATTTCTCCAGTCACATTTATATGTAACTAACATCCGCTAAAAAAATTAGGAGAAACACAAGTAGTATAAAACCGTATGAGGAAGAAATGACAAGATTTTTTCAAGAAAAAATGAAGAGAGTACAAGATAAACAAAATGGACATTACTTCCACTAAAACTTATCTGCAGGATAAAAATCCAACCACATCCGATAAATTACACTAACTAAAATGGGACATTGTGAACAAATGTTTGACAAAAAGAAATTAAACAAAACAGCTGGACATAAAAACAATTTTTAAACGATAATAGTTTTTATCACCTTAAACAGCTGAACAAATGTTTTCTCCTAATGCCTCCATCGCTTTAACATTATCATTGCCTTAGCTAAATCTAGACTTTACCACCTTTCTAAATCCGACTTTGTTATGCCTTAGATCATCATTCAATGGACGTAATTCAATTGCCATTAAGGTTACTTAAACCAATCATCCCACTATGAAAAAGAGAAAAATACAATAAGTGATTATAAATGATAAATGTAGGATAAATGTCACCCACATTAAACTATGAGAATTGTTTGTATAAAACAAAAAAAAATCATCACTATGAAATTAAAATAACTAAAATAAACATCGTGAGGCCAAAATGTTTAAACATAATTTTAAAAAAAATTTTAAAAAAATGCCCCACGCAAAACAATGACAAACTCCTAAACGCAAAATATAATTTACTCAACGGACTATGGATTCCAAACTTAAACGACCAACAACACAAAATCTTTGAAAGCCCACAGAGTTTTTGAAATATATTAGCCGAACACTTCTTCTCCAGTCAAAATTGTTCATACAAATCAAATTTACCAGTATTATATACTATAAATCAGTTTCAGAAGCATACAAACTCACTCACATCACATTTAGTTCCTCCTCCAAGTGACCTCATGCAATCACTTTCTGGCGTACAACATTTTAAAAAGCTAACATCATTATCACACATATTAATTCCAAATCCAAACCTAATGCACTACCAACTAAGAATTTTTTTTAAAAAAAACTCAAATAACAAATAAGGTAATGATATTAGAAAAGAAATTATAACAATTGTTCAAACGTTAAATGTTAACAAATAAAATTTACAATATGATCTTAGAAAAAAAAAATATTTATTATATTCGGATTAGAGTAGTTTTAAATGTTTTAGAAAATTAAAATTTATTTTAATATAAAATATTTTATTGTAAACCTACCCGCCCGTAGGGCGGACCAACCCCTAGTTTTCAATAAGATAACACAATCAATTGTCAGTAATCGATTGTTATCACATGATTAGGTTTACCTTTAACTCAGATAGAATGTTGGTCTTTTATGATTAGTTTTACCCAGTGTTTTGAAACCTGACCCAGACCCGCGGTTGAACCGGTAAACCCGGTGACCCGAATATAATCCGGTTTGAGTTTTATGAAAAACCTATTATTTAAAAACCCAGTAAAACCCGCAAAAAATCACTAAAACCCGGAACCCGACAACCGGATTAACCACTTAGTAATTTTTTTTAGATTTCTTAGTTATGTTATTAAATTTTATTTTTTTATTCAAATAAAAAAGTGAGATTTTCAGATTTTAGTAATATTTTTTTCTGCTGTCGGATATCGACTATGTATCTCATTTTTTTTTTTGATTTTTTTCGTGAATCTCATTTACACTATTTAATTTGTGATTTATTTGTGATTTTTTAAGATTCTGATGAAGATCTATGGCGTTTGAAAAAAAAATGAAGTGGAAGATGAGAAAGAGAACCTAAATTCGTTGTTGTCATTTGGTCGGTATTAGTTTATTTTTGTTATCGATAATCTATTATTACAGATTGATATTTAACTTTGTTTTTGGATTTAAAGTTTAATTTTACTATTCACATTTCACATTTCAATACTTATGCATTTCAAGTCTTGATATATAGAGAACAATGAGTTTTTGGTTTCTCGAGATGTTGTAGACCTTCCAACTTTTCTTCCCAAACGGGAAGCCAACAAACACACACACGCGACTACGCACACCAAACTTATCCTTATCGCATGATGCTCGATGAACATGACATTCTGAGCCGAAAACTCGCAGTTGCTTGTAGTCTTGTTTCACGCCATGGAGTATCTCATACGGTGACTTTCCCTTGTGAATGGAGGATGGAGTTCGATTTATTAAGTAAGCAGCGGTTAACACGGCTTCACCCCAGAACTTGATAGGCATGCTCGCTTGAAACATAATTGTGCGTGCCACGTTGAGGATATGCCTATGCTTTCTTTCAACTCTCCCAATTTGTTGTGGTGTAGAAACACAACTGGTCTGATGGACTATTCCTTTTTCTCAGAAATACGGGGACATGACCATGAACTCCGTACCGTTGTCGCTACGCACCATCTTAATAGACTTGTTGAATTGTTTTTCTGTGTACGCAAAGAACTGTAACAAGACTTGTTTCACCTCAGATTTCGCTAGCAATAGGTACGTCCAGACTGTTTTAGAAAATTTGTCTACAATTGTCAAAAAATACACTGCGCCACAAGAGGAAGGAACCCGATAGGGACCCCAAACATCAACATGAATAAGAGAAAAACAATCCTTTGTTTTATTCATACTATCATAGAATACTTCATGTGTTTGCTTGGCTCTACAACAAACGTCACAAGGACGAGAACCAGCTACTTTAGAAGAAGAAAAAGACAAATCTGAAAGCACTGAAAACGACAGGTGTCCTAAGTGTTGAGGCCACAAAGCTTGATCTGAACCTCCAACTGCTTTATGACTCGACATCCATATAAAATAGTAGACCCCATCACGCTCTTCACTGGCTCCAATCAAAGTCCTCGAAAAATGGTCCTGTAAAACACAAACCGTATCTGTTTTGCAAGACAATTTGTCTGTTTTAGTAACTTAGATACTGATATCAATGTGCAGTTTAATACAGGGACATATAACACATTATCCAACAAGACTGTGTCAGACAATGGAAACACTCCAACGCTCGTAGCCAAGGTTTTGCTACCATCCGCGAACCCGACAGAGCAAGGAGGCACATTCTTGACGTTTGTTAACAGCGACAAATTCCCTGTCATATGGCGCGAGGCACCTGTATCAAGAATAACATCACCAAGTTCTTTCTTACCAGACAACTTATCTGAACTGTTGCTACTAGACTTCTCTTGAATCATTTTTGTGAGAATCTTCCACTGATCGGACGTTAACCCTGGGATTGATAATGTATTAGAGCTCGTAGCATGTGCAGTTGTAGCGTGTGCAGCAGTTGCTTGTGCACGTCCACGACCTGAACCACCCGAGCCAGCGTTGCGACCACCTCTACCACGGCCTCCACTGTTGTTACGATCAGGCCACCACTCCGGGAACCCAATAATCTGCCAACAATCTCGTTTTTCATGACCAGATCTGCCGCAGTGAGAACAGAGCATGTTTCTTGGCTTTAAAAGTTAGTTCTCTTGTCTCGCTTCCAAATTGTTCGGCTGTGAAACATCATGACGAGCCAAGAACCCAACTGCTTCTTGTTGCTGTTCGTGACCACGAGCTGCCACGATCCTCTGTTCCTCTCATACAATTTTGTTATATATTTCTTCTAACGACGACAATGGATCCATTACCAATGATGGTTGTACAGATGGCTCTGAATCTTGCATCATCCAATTCCATCACAAACTGATGTATCTTCTTTTGCTCCCTTTCTCTTGCGATCACTGTCGCAGCTCCACAAGAGCAAACGTGAATGGGTTGATACGACTGCAGCTCTTCCCACAGGGTTGAGAGCTTACCAAAATAATCCAACATGGATTGACCTTATTGTCTACACGAGGCTAACTGAGCCTTTATCTGATGAATCTTCACTGTGTTTCCCACCGAGAAACGCTCCTTAAAATTAGACCAAAGTTGATGTGTGTCCATATACGTCATCGTTGAACGCACCCTTGGTTGAATGGAAATATGAATCCAACCTACCAGCATAGAGTTCACTGCGAGCCAATTCTCTAGGTCTAGACTCCCTTCAGCTGGTTTTTTCAGTGTTCCATTGATGAACCCTAGCTTACGTTTTGCTTTCAAGGCATTCAGCATCTCCGACGACCATTCATTGTAGTTGTCTCCATTCAACTGAACATAGGTTATGACGGCTCCAGGGTTGTCTGAAACAAACAACGAGTATGGTGAAATTGATGAAGTTTCATCAGTTTTTGCACCTGTTTCCATCATTACTAACGACACAAGATTTCCAAAGAACTAGAGACGATAAACTTTGTGTTTATTGCTCTAATACCGTGAAGATTTGATATCAAATTGACTTGTTATTAACCTTTTCCATACAAACGTATATATACAAAACCCTTAGGTCGGCTAAACCTAAGATACCATAGAATGTTTCCTTTATACATTAGGAAATATAACATAACAATTATATGGCCAATAGCCAACTTTCACATCCTCTCCTAAAAGCTTCTGGATTTGGAAGCATTGTCTTTATTTCTTCCGTTGGAGGGGTTGTATCGATGGAAGGTGGCTCTATCTGTTGGATCCATTAAACCAAATGGGTTTTAATTAAAATGGCGAAAAGCAAATGACTTGGGCTATTACGTTAAACAGCCCAATAAAGCTTTAATGAAGAGATGAGGAAGAGTCCCACATCGGGGAAGAGTAGGAGAAATGAGCAATATAAACATGGTCACTCATATACCATGGCTTAAACAGCATGGAGAGAGAGGAAGGTTCTCCACGCGCGCACCGCCGCCGCCGTCCGGCCGGCTCGGCTCCGCGTGGGCTTTGGGCCTTGGGCCTTGGTGGAGGGCTTGCGGCCCAATAAGATTCTTTTTGGACTAAGCTCAACGTTTTTGCCATTTCATTTCTAAAAAACAGCATGACATTTGAGTATAAACGACATGTGGTTTGTCTAAAAATGACACAAAGTTTATCGGTTCGAAATGGATCAGAACCGAGTCAACAAGAGAGAAACTTGCGGAGAAAGTTGCTCAACGTTCCACTCCGAGATCCTTGAGAGATTTTCGGAAAACGTTGGCAACAGTTTTGAAAAACCGCTCCTCGTCTCCTCTTTATATATCAACTCTCTTCTTTCTTCATTTTTTAACGTTTTTTCACAACCAAAACCAGCAAATCCTTTAGCGTAAGTTCTAGAGAGTGTTTCGTACAAATATTAGTTCGTAGAGTTTCTTCACGAGTGCCGCGTGATAACCTATCATGGTTTTATCATGGGACTCATATTCGTATAGATCCGTCGTACTAACGGAGCGAATATTAAGAGTTAAGGAAAGAGATTCGTCTCGACTCCATGCTTTCATTTTCATTGCGGTTTCGAATCGTTTATATATTGTCCTTAACATCGTTTATATTATATCGTTTCTTTTGATCCGGTTTTCCGGCTTCTACAATCTTAACTCTTATTTCGCTTTCTATCTAAAGCATTTGATCGGATTGAAGAACGATCTATAAAAAAGGGTTTGGAACCGTGTTTGCGATTTGCTTTCTAGCACTTCCGCGAAATGTTTGTAATATATCTCATAAACGGTTTGTGTTTTGCTCTGTAGCACTACCGAAAAACGTTTATTCATATTCAATTCATACAAACCTGTTATGGTTTCATTAAAACGATGTTTGCGATTTTCTATATGCTTATCCGCGAAACGTTTCTATGTTCTTTTGGAAATGAGTTTGCGATTTGCTTTCTAGCACTTCCGCGAAATGTTTGTAATATATCTCATAAACGGTTTGTGTTTTGCTCTGTAGCACTACCGAAAAACGTTTATTCATATTCAATTCATACAAACCTGTTATGGTTTCATTAAAACGATGTTTGCGATTTTCTATATGCTTATCCGCGAAACGTTTCTATGTTCTTTTGGAAATGAGTTTGCGATTTGCTTTATAGCCCTTCCGCGAAACGTTTCTTATTTGTTTCATAACGCTTTGCGGATTGCTTTCTAGCATTATCGCGAAACGGTTTTGATACATTAACAATATGTTATTTACATGAATCGTTTTCAATAACCGCTTTCTTAAGCGAGTTTGTGAAACATTCTAAGTCTATACAAAACGATTTCTGCAAACGCTTTTAAGCGAGTTTGCAAAACGTTTTTCTCAAGACTTATATCGATATGATTTGGTTCAAACTCTAAAACTGAAAATCGATTTTAGACTATTATTTTTTGCTTAAAAATAATATGTTATTTGTTGATTGGAGTACTAATCCGTCTTCATGTTTTCTCTACAGAAAAATGACGAACGATAACAACACCCCCATTGATGTCACAACAACTCCACTCAACGTTGCAGCCACTGATGCAACTGTGGCAGCCGTTGGAAACATCACAGCGTCAAACGCTGCAGCAACAACAAGCACTATCCTCCCTGCGGGAAATGCTGCTGATGAAACCCCTCGCCGGAGTCTATTCGGTGCTGTTCTTTATCAGACGGGTTCAGTTTCAGCAATTGCAAGTGGTCCGGTGGCAGTTCAAACTCCTCAGGCTGTCCCTAGTGTGTTCACTCAAGGACTGATGCCAGAGAAGTTTGATGGCAAAGGCTTCAAAACGTGGCAGAAGAAGATGATGTTCTTCCTGACAACAATGAAGCTGGACAAGTTCATCCAGAAGGACAAGCCCCTTATTCCTTACGGGATCGATGATGTTCATAGTCTCGCAACAGTTGACATGTGGGTGCATTCCGACTTCATCTGCAAAGGTTACATTTTGGGTCGTCTCATTGATCCATTGTACCGTGTGTACTGTGAGATCCCCACGGCGAAAGAGCTATGGAGATCACTGGACAAGAAGTACAGAAGTGAGGACGCTGGCTGCCAGAAGTATGTGGTCTCAAAATTCCACGACTTCAAAATGATGGATTCAAAACCCATCATGGATCAGGTGGAAGCGCTTCAGCTCATTTGCCATGAAATCGCTGCTGAAGGAATGTCCATCTGCGAGACATTCACAATTCTCAGCTTCATTGAAAAGCTTTCTCCAAGCTATGCGGATTTCAAGAACTACTTGAAGCACAAGAAGAAGAAGATGGGGCTCGAGGAGCTCATCATGACGCTTCAGATGGAATCCAAAAACCGAACTCCTGACAAGGTCACTACTAAGGAGCACAAAGGCAAAGGAAAGGCACACACTAATTCTCCTGCCAAGCCTTCCAAAACTGCTGCAGCCTTGAAGGCTTCTGAAAAAAACTTCAAGAACAAAGGTAATGAATGCGAATGTGGAGAAGTTCAAGGGGAAATGTCACTAATGCCACAAAGTGGGGTACAAGACTGTTGAGTGTCGCAAAAAGATCAAGGATGAGAAGGCTCAGGCAAATCTCACTGAGGAGGATCTCGTTGCTGTGGTGACTGAAGCCAACATGGTTGAAATCAACAACCCCAAGGAATGGTTGTATGACACGGGTGCAACCACCCACATTTGCACCGATAGAGCGATGTTCAACACCTA
>NC_027751.1:13934129-13934565 GCF_000695525.1 Brassica oleracea var. oleracea
ACTCAGCAAGAATTGATTCGCCATAAGTTTTGAGGCGGACAAGCTCGTGATTAGGAAGAATGAGATGTATTTGGGAAAGGGGTATGTTAAGGGTGGACTTGTCAAGTTGAATGTAATGACAGTCCCTCCGAAAGTGGTAGCTCCAAAAGTTTCAACGAATAAGAAAGAGCCAGTTGCTTATTTGGTTGAGTCTTTTAATATATGGCATGAAAGATTAGGCCATGTAAACTACAAATCTATACAAAGATTAATGAATTTAAATCTAATTCATAAATGAAAAACAAGTAAATAAAAATGTGAAGTATGCGTACAGGCTAAGCTCACAAAAACACCATCACCTCATGTTGAAAGAACTAATAAACCTCTAGATTTAATTCTCACCGATTTATGTGATTTAAAATACATACAAACTAGAGGTGGGAAAAAGTACTTTGTG
>NC_027751.1:13934676-13935596 GCF_000695525.1 Brassica oleracea var. oleracea
AAAGTAGTAAGAAGCGACAGAGGAGGCGAGTATGATGGTCCATTCAATGCATTCTGTAAAGAACATGGAATAATCCATCAAACTACAGCTCCTTACTCATCAGAATCTAATGGAGTTTCTGAACGCAAGAATCGGACTCTAAAAGAGATGATGAATGCAATGTTGCAGGAATCTGGGTTACCCTAATGTCAAAAGAGCTCGAAAGGAAAAATCTTTTGGTGAAGATTTCCTAATGGCTTTTTTAGTAGAAAATGTTCCAAAAACTTTGGCAGAAGCCATGGCTTCACCTGAAGCTCCATTTTGGAACAAAGCTGTCAGGAGTGAATTTGATTCTATCATGCAAAATATACATGGTACATAACAGATTTACCACCTTTCTGCAAAGCATTAGGAAATAAATGGATAATGACACGAAAACATGGTGGAAAATACATATCTAGGCTTGTAGTTCAAGGATTCCGACAAAAGGAAGGCTTGGACTATTTTGATACATTTTCTCCAGTAACGAGAATAACATCAATAAGACTGATGATAGCAATCACAACCTTAAGAGACCTAGAAATTCATCAAATGGATGTAAAACCGCTTTTCTAAATGATGATTTAGAAGAGGAAATTTACATGAAACAACCTGAAGGTTTTGTCGTTCCCGGACAGAAAGACAAAGTATGCCAACTTGTAAAGTCATTTTGTGGACTTAAGCAAGCTCCTAAACAATGGCATCAAAAATTTGACAATACAATGATGTCAAATGGTTTCAAAATAAATAAATGTGACAAATGGATATACTACAAAACTACAAAAAATGCGTATGTTTTGCTATGTCTATATGTAGATGATATGCTCATTATTGGAAGCAATAAAGACATTATCAATCAAACAAAAAACATGCTCAAAGGGACATTTGAGATGAAAGACTTG
>NC_027751.1:13936184-13941041 GCF_000695525.1 Brassica oleracea var. oleracea
AGAAGAAGCTGAATGGCTTAGAAATTTTTTAGAAGATATTCCTATGTGGGAGAAACCTGTGCCAGCGATAGACATACATTGTGATAGTCAATCAGCTATAGCTCGAGCTGAGAGTAATCTCTACAATGGTAAATCTCGTCACATCAGAAGATGACATAAAACCATTAGACAACTTATCTCAACTGGTGTAATCACAATAAACTACATCAAATCAGCTGACAACCTAGCGGATTGGCTAGGATTCATTTTTATCTAATTGATAATTGTTTTGTGTAAAAGGTTTATGGAGTAAATTATGGAGTAGGGATGGATATGGTCTTAGTTTACATGCTCTCTCATAGGTGAACAAAAAAAGGTTTAGTTTTCATCTTATGACACATTCTTTTTCATAGTGTCGCATTTAACTATTTTAATACATTTTGTTATGTTTATGTGATTAAATAAAACACAAGTAAAAAAATAAAATAAAATAATAAAACACAAATTCATCATTTCATGTGGTTTGATGGGGTTGACATTTTATACTAAACAAAAATTGAAATTTAAAGTAAGAGTAACATATAACATAAATTGATTTTTTTCTCATAATAATGGTAAATTATTTTAATAAATAAACGTAATTTTAAAATATTAAAATATAAAGATATTAATATAACTAATCTTTATGACTTTAAAAATTAAAATTAATTTGATTTCAAAAATACTTCATTGATTATAAATATATATATACTATAAAATATTGTATTTATATGTATATTTGGCCAAATAATAAGAAGAAAAATATATATGTGAAATCTTATAACATTTTAAAAATATGTTGGTGCACCAATTGAGTATGATCGTCTTCATTAATGAACAAAGCATGGATTTTATTATTACTTCTTAATCTCATGGTTCATGGCCATCACTCGCGGTAGAAAATGACGATGAAAAATTCTTCTTGCTTTACTTTTTTTTTTGTAAACTTCTTCTTGCTTTACTGAACTTTCATAATTTAAATTCAGAAACGAAACATCTCCGTCTTTATGCATAAACACTTAAAATTTGTCAACTAATTCATTCTTCTTCATTGACAAAAACCTTAAAAGAATAAGTAGAAGATGCATGAGTTCTCATAAACGGTCTATGTGGAATCTGCGAGATTTTTTTTTTATTTTTTTTTGGAACACAACCTGCGAGTATATATATGTATGTGTGTGTGCATGTAAAAGATCAATTTGCTTAGATAGGCTGGTTTCGTTTTGGAGGCTAGCACAGAGTCAATAGCTTGAATGTTGTCCATTTTCCAGGTACAAAATCGCTTTCTTTGTTCCTTTTTCCTCTGTATGGGTGGGCACTTCGGTTATTTTATCGATTTGGTTTGAGTTTGGTTCGGTCTGGTTAATTTGGTTCTAAAATTTTTCCAACTGAAGTAAACCATAATTAGTTTGGTTTGGATCGGTTTTGGTTCGGTTTGTATTCGGCTTGATTTGTGTTTCGGTTCCGTTCAATCGGGTTCCCGTAGCTTAGTTCTTTTAAGAGAAATCATGCTTTAAAACATAAACGCATGGTCACGAAATCATCATGTTGGTTACTATGAAAAAATAAATTATGTAAACTAAATCCAATGTGAAACTAAACAAAAATCTTTTTAAAACCCCATAAAGTTTATAAGAACACAATCAAATCAAAGTTAACTATCATAAATAGAAAATTAAAAAAAAACATCGCTAATAATGTCTCTTAATAATAAACTATGTAAATTAAATCTAATACAAAACTGAAACAAAAACCTTAAAAATCATAAAAGTTTATAAGAACACAATCAAACCAAAGTTAACTAAACTAAATAGAAAATTAAAAAAAAAACATTGCTAATAAAGCTAACAGTGACTTTAGTTTTAAACCGAACTATTTAATAATAGATTTTGGTTTGGTTTGGTTTGGATGAGTTTCGGTTCAGTTAGTTCGGTTTTCTTGCCCACCCATCCACGCATGAGCCAATATTTAAGCCCTGGTTTTAACACATGCCTTCTTGTATTTATAGAAACAGGCCATTAATTGTATATAGATATTTTTATTAAAATAAAATCAGATTTAATTGGTGAAATGTTAGAGTAATATAAATAGATTACTGTAGAAAATATTTCTATAAATACCCAAAAGTCATGAAGAAAAAGACAAAAGTAGAAATATAAATAATTATTATTATCATTTTTTTTTGTGATAAACTATTAGCGTTTCTCTCTAATAATGAAGAAGAAAAGTATAGAGTGGGTAAACAGAGCACGTGAGTGCACAAGTATGGACATGTCACCATTCTTCTTTTCCTCCATCATCTTGCTTCTGTTGTTTGACTTTCTCCTCACTTTTTTTGGCTTTTCAACATTTTTCCTAGAACTTCATTTCCTCTCTAATTTCAGAATTAAGACTCTAAAAAAATTTCTTATTCATCTTTTCTTTTCCATAGTTCTCACTCAAAAATAGTAAGAATAAAGTATTTCTAAATTTCCCTTTTTCTATAATGACGCTCTTCTTCTCTTAATTTCCCTTCAAGCTTCACCAATCTCTGTCTTTGTACAGATAAATACATTGGATCTTAATCTTCAAAAATGATCTTCATGACAAAGTATCTCAACAAAAGCAGTAAGTCACTGAAGCTTATGGAAAGAGGTGAGTCACAGAGCTATTGTTAATCCGTGTGATATCAAACTTGTTAATCAAGAAGATTGAACCCTCACATGTGTTTGAAAGTGGATAAGCTTAGGTTGTTTCTAGAAAACCATAAATTTTATTTGTTCATCGAAATTATCTTCTCTGATGACGAGCAGGTAAACTGAAAAAGTCGGGCTTCAACGGTGTTGGCACAACAACTGGCTTTCAAGTCGGATAACAAAAGGTCAAGGTGGCTGTTTCAGAGTAGCAGGAGGATTGAGTTTCACGGAGAAATACATCCTTATTTATAGATACAAATTTCCTCAATAACTATTGAGAAAGAGTAGAGATATTGAATACAACATAGTGGAAAGAGTAGATTTAATGGTGTAACTGAGAAATTTAAATGGTGAATTGAAGTAGCAAATAAATGAAACTGCAGCTGTTATAGAGGAGTTGTTCCGAGGCATCGCGATCTTGTGGCTCTGTTCTGCATCTCCAACGTCTAAAAGGTGGAAATCCTTGGTCCATTATAAAAGCCCAATAACTTACTAAATACAACACTTGGTCCGTTAACATAAACAAAAACGTGAAATGAATAAATAATGAGATGACACGTGTCGCATTTTGGAACCCCTTTTGCTGTGGTGGCTTCATGAGAAGTGAGACTTGTCAACTTTATTATAATAGATATATGGGTAATTATCTCAAATAACCAATTTTAAATTTTTTGTCACCAACGTAGACTTCAAGGAGGAAAATAACCAGAATATGTTTCATTAAAAAAGCAAAAGACACTTCTACCCTTTACTTTGTAGATATATAAATAAAAAATAATAAATAAATTGATAAATTTTTCTAGTTTCAAATTATATATTTCCAAATTCGAACTTTTTTATAGATTTTTTTTTTAATTTTCTTGTTGAAATTAGAAAATTGCTTTTTGATAATATTTTTTTATTTTTTTATTTTTTGAAATATTTAATTTTAAAGGGAAATTCTTCCAAATAGTCAATTTTCAAATTTTTGTCTCAAAAAGAGCTCACAGGGATAAGAAGGCCAAAAAGTGGTTCATTAAAAAGATAAATGACCATTATATCCCTTGATTTATAGATATATAAATATAAATAAATAAATATATTTTTTATATAATTTTGAATTATATGTATTCAAATTAAAACTTTTTTTCTAATTTTATTTTCTATTTTTTTTTGTCCAAAAATATTTTTTGAAACTATTTAAAGTTTTATTTTTAAAATTTTTAAATTTTTTTCATTTTAAATCTCACCCTTTGAATCTAAACCCCTACTCGAGTTAGTTAATCCTAATATATTAATCCCCCAAAATCTCACCTGTTAACTTTAAACCATAACTTTAAATTAGTTAACCCTAGTATATTAATATATATTTACTCTTTAATGAAATATCTTGTGGTCATTTTTTTAGGATTCTCTTGTGAAAATAAATTAAAAAGAGCTATCATAAAAAAACTATATAATATATATAACTAGGGTCGGCCCCCTTCGGGCGGGAAGTTATAATAAAAACTATTTCATATGATTTATATTAATATATGAAGAATTAATAATTATGATAGAAAATGATATCATATACAAACAAACACTAATAAGAACTATTAAATCATATTTTTAATTTTAATAAATATTTTGGTTTAAACTAAAACGACAGTATCCTTGATTATTCATCATTCTTAAAAATATTTTAGGATTTTTTTTAAAAAAATCAAAACTTGTGCACAAATTATTTATTTCAGGATATAAATTTGGCTACCTTCAAGCTGCGTCACTTAAAATACAATGTCATAACTGAATTTAATAGTTTCTAAAAGAATATATATGTTTCAGATCATAATTTTATCTGGAATGGAATAGTAATGAAACTTTAGTATTTTACTGGTTATGTGTTTACTTTGTCATATTATAAACGAACCAATAATGAAAGACTTATGAGATCAGTATAATTAATTTTATTGTTTTGGATTACTATGACAGTAACCTTGGGAAAATGGGCATTTAATTCCCGAAGTATTTGAAATCAGTAGTTTTAATACTCAAGTATTGCTTGCGCATACTTATTCCCCAACTAATAGTTGACTGCACAAAATTGGGAACAAAATAGTCAACCGTTAACTGATGAACGGAAAAATAACGGTTTCCGTCAACTTTTTAACGGTGGAATATTTTAATCATGATTTTGCGCAGT
>NC_027751.1:13941093-13943219 GCF_000695525.1 Brassica oleracea var. oleracea
TGTAATTATTTTGTATTATTTTATATGTCATTGTAAAAAATCAACAATCCATTTCTAAAGGTAAATATCTCGTAAAATGATTTTATTTAACTTGAAAATATTTTCACTTATGTTTTTTTTAAAGGGATTGATGTTAGTGACTTTCAATCTTATACGAAATATAAGGGAAAAAATGAGTTTTTAATTCCTCAAGTATTTTCAATCGGCAAATTAAATACTCAAGTATTATATGCACATATTTATTCCCCAATTAATCATTGACTGCGCAAAATCATGATTAGAATATTCTACCGTTAAAAAGTTGACAGAAACCGTTATTTTCAGTTCATCAGTTAACCGTTGACTATTTTGATCCCAATTTTGCGCAGTCAACTATTAGTTGAGAAATAAATATGCGCAAGCAATACTTGAGTATTAAAACTGCCGATTTCAAATACTTCGGGAATTAAATGCCCATTTTCCCCAGTAACCTTCACTATTATTTGATAAATAACATTGTATTTTTAATATTAGTTTAATTTCAAAAGTTTAGTTTTAGTTTATTCTTCATTAGACTCACTTATAAAATGTTTTATGTGAATATGACTCAAAAATTCAAACCATCCTTAAAGTTATTCATGCCCTTTTTTTTCATGTTGCATATATATACACGTGAATTTTGTATCGAAAATAATTTAGGAATGTGGCGAATTTTATTATTTGACAATAAGCATGATGTAAATGATCTAGCAATGCAACTATAATTGATTTTTTAAATAAAATAAAATAATAATAAAAATAAACCCATTTATAAAAATATAAATTGTTTGCTGAAAATATTAGGCCATAATATTATTAAATATCTGAATATTAAATCAATTATAATTGCATTGACAGATCATTGATACATCAAATGTTATGTTTTCAAAATAAACTAATACACGTGTGGCCTTGAAACCACTTTCCGTATATGACACGGTACACACAATAATAAACATTTTCAGTTATTAAACGAACAACAACATTTGGAATTCATCTTTATAGCTATGATATAATTAAATTTTGTGTTCCAAAAAAATATAATGTGTATTATAATGTTTATTATAACCGCAATACATCAAATATAAACGTGCAGGGGAAATATCGTATACATATAATGATCTTAAATCTTGTGTTTCACTAAACCAACTGATATAGCATTGCTTTATTGTGAGTATCACAATGAGACAATCAAGTGAAGTACGACAATGAGTAACTCACGATACTACTATATCCAAGAATATTTTTCGTTTTGTCTTATCTAACAATACATATTCTGACCAATCTAGAGTACCGGTCCGCTATTCATATAAATTGTGGAATACTAAATTATCTCAAGTGTTTGCGTTTTAGGCCCATATTGTTTATACTTTTTACATTACTCGGATTTTAAAGAATCTATATCCACATAACTCGTGAATAGTCAAACTACAACTCCTAAAAATAATAATCAATTTGAAGCCGGTCGAGATGCAACACAAACCTATCATATTATGTAATTTTTTTTATGATAATAGATACTAGACCCTGATCTGCGCGCCAACGCGGATATAAATTTTCAGTTTTTAATTATTTATTTTATTAAATAATGTATTTGTAATATTCGTTCATATTATATTCATTAAGTAAATATTTTTTTTTTCATCTTAAACTATCTATTTTTTTACGAATGTGTGATATCATATAAAAATATAAAAAATGAGTATAGAGTTAATTAGATAATTTTAAAAACAGAAATTTATATTTCGTATGCGATATCATATAAATAATGATCCGCCAAGTTAACAAAAATCATGATTATTTTATGTGTAATTTTTTTTTATTTTGACCATTTTGTTAAAACTATATTAAATTTTACATATTTTAATTAGAATATTTTTAATATCTTTACCTTTTTATTTGAAATGCAACTCAATATTTTTTTAACAATTATAACAAAATATTTAAAAAATATTCTTTAGAATTTGTTTGGAAAATATGAAAATTACATTTTAAATTAAAATTATCCTAAAATATGATAAGTTTTGATGTAAACGAAAACTCAAATTATGTCAAAAATAATGATATTCAATGATAATAACAATTTTAATTGATTATTTTTAAAAAAA
>NC_027751.1:13943350-13944653 GCF_000695525.1 Brassica oleracea var. oleracea
TAAATAAAAACCATAAATTTAGCAAATGACAATTGAGTTATATTGTGATAAAATTTTCTTTCTAACAATTTATCAAATGACAAATGAGTTATGAGCAAATAATACCATATAATTTTTAAAAACATAGCCATTCTTAAATATTTTTTGAATAAATAATTATTTTTAAATTTAATCAACTGAAGATAATATCCGTACAATTGTGTGAGTCAAATTCTAGTTTTATTGATACATGTTATATATTAGTGCTACATGTTTTAGGTAACATTTTAATGATGCACGTTTTTAAAAATCTCTATTATTAAAATTATGCACGTAAGGATAACTCATGAGTGTTTTTGGTTGATTAAATGACATTATGTCCAAATTTATTTAAAAATATTTCATTAAGGTAACTGAAAAAGACAAACAATAAAATATGAAGTTTAAATTCATTTAAGTATATTTTATTAATGTAACTGAAAAGACAAGTAATAAATTAGGCAGTTTTATTCGTTTTAGGATATTTCATAAATGCAACTGAAAAAGACAAGCAAAAAAAAGAGAGTTTAATTAATGAAGTAAGAATATTTTCAAATGGTTACTTCTCTTTTAATAATATAGATGGATGTATAAGTATGCACGCAACCTAAAACCCTGAATTTTGTAGCACACCTATACCAATTATTATGACATTTTTTGTGAGTATATAAATATGATTATTCGGAATACCAATATGACTGATAGATAAAGACAGATACGAAATGTTCCATAACGAAATATTCATAAAATCCACAAAGTAAAAGCAAGGAAACGTAAACAGAAGATATCCATAACATAGATAGATAATTCGGGAAAGGAAGTAGAATGCGAAAACGTTATTAAAACACAAAGCATGAAAAGATAACTACTGATACTCCATCTTTTTCAACACGCGCCTTCTTACGCGCAGTACCGACTTGTTCCTTTCCAGCACTCTTTGATGTATCACAACCGTCCTTGCCGGGAGCAAATTCTCCGTGACTTACTGTGCTATCTGGTGCATCGTCATCATCATTGTCATCACCTCCCTGATACATTCAGAATGTTATACACACATGCATTTGGTAATAGAGAAGCATCATAATGCATATTAAACTTATGTTATCGACAAAGTCAGGGGCTGGCACACGGTCAATCTCATTGATGATGCGTGTGAATGACTTATGATTGACTGTGAAGTTGTACGATGTGACTCGAACCTGAAAGGTGTAGGTCTTGCCTTCCATAGCTGCAACAAACGGGGGCATTGCCCTTTTTTCAAAAAAAAAAAAAAAAAAAAAAAGGG
>NC_027751.1:13944669-13959522 GCF_000695525.1 Brassica oleracea var. oleracea
AAAAAAAAAAAAAAAACCAAACGGGGGCATCATAGAGTCCTCAGGATTCACCCCTTCTTCAGCCTTGTTGTCAGATGGTAGTAGGAAGCGTGTTAGTAACGTTATGTGTTAATCATGTATAAATCACACGTATATCTTACCAACAATTGAACAGCCTCACTTGCCATGAGATTGTGTAGCTTTGTCATTACACCATCGAAACAAACGAATGTCCCTTCGGTAGTATCATCCGCTATAACCATCTCAACACGATAGCTAAAGAAAAGACAAAGTTAAAGTGAAACTTATGAGACACATGTGTTGAAAACGGGACTAACTAATATTGTATACCACTTAAGTTACATACCGCAGAGACCCGATTGCATTAGGATTACTGCAACGCACGCACTCGAACGAAGAGACAGATCTCTGCAACTTCTTACTGCACTTAGAGCATGCAACGTAACACCACCCATTGTCTGTTTCAACACGCGAGACTCTCCCGGTGCATAAAAAGTCGATGTCCTACATTTGAGAAACCATCATCACATCCAGTCAGACCACTATATAAAAACCATCTATATATATATATATATGTAAGAGCGCTAATTTTTCACTGGTTAGACCATTACCTGAGAGGGGGCAGTGATGATAAAATCATTTAGCTCAGCAATTGTCATGGGGATAACCTTTCCATATGACCTTAGCACGGGTGCAGCAGATGGAAGAGCAGTGTCCCTAGCCACCAATCTGTACAAAATCTCACAAATGTCAGTTACTAAACCTGTCAATAAATACTTACAAACTATATACCGGTGAAGATTACCTGTAGAAGAAAGATTCTCCTGCATTAGTTTCCTTATCATAATAAACATGCGTTCCTGATGTTGCGTTGAGGAACAAACGACCTACATAGCACAACGCGAAATAATGAAATGCAAGATTACGTAATATCATATGATCATCACACGGAATGAAACTACATAATACCTCCAACCATCTTCGGATTTATGTTCGTGGCAACAATCACTTTACGATCAACACGCATGCCTTCAAGCTTTTGGTGAAACGAAACAGCTTGAGCGTCGAACAGGCTAAGAGTAACAGACACATCACTGCATATTCGCAACAGCCATTATTTTGTAGTTTAAATAATTAAGCATCTCTAGAAAATACAGAAGAGTTTATAAATCAGAATAAAATTACTTTTCCAATCTAACGGTCACCATGACACGGTTTTTATCCTCCGGAGGCTCACACACGGTGCTCTTCACGGCCGTGATCTCACCAATGACATCTACGCAATTCAATAGCAATATTAGTACGATACATGTTTAAACAGATACCAATCCATATAACACTAAACCAAAATACATTAAAAGACCATCTATATAATCATGTCCGTACCAGGAAGATGAGAGTTCGTGTTGGCTAATCCGACCAACTCGGTTTGATTACAAAACCGGAATCCGGTGAGACCGGATTGACTAACACGTCAAAGTCAGTTGAATCATTAAACCGGATCATCAAGGGGGAGTCTGCAAGGTGGAAGTTCTGAGCACACCGAGCAACGTCGAAGCAGGAGACAGAATACATCGATCCTGCGGCGAGCCTCTCTCGGAATTTTGAAACCCGGTTAGCGTTGATAGTAGCTTGCATTATAGTCGACTGAAACAAATAAGATCTAAACAATTAGACGATGATCGAAACAGATCCAAATAAAAAAAAATTAAAAGGAAGAATAGATCTTACATTGACGTCCGTAAGCAGCATATCGATCCACATCAGGTCACCACCGCGTTTGACGTTCCTCGCCTCCCAATATCGCAGCAGCCTTGCCTCGACGACGAAAGAGCATTTGCCGGACTTCAAGTCAGAGAAGAAGATTCTCGAAATAGCCATAATAACACGAATCAGATTTTCTCAAGAGATAGAAAGGGTATGAGGTGGAGATAAGAAGAAGTACTTACGTATTTATACAGATCTTCATCGCTCAGGAGATAGGAACGGCGCATCGAATGGTCTGTGGTGGGCGTTCATATTAAATTGGAATAATGACGAATCCATTACTCCGGCCGTTTCAGACGATAGAAAGGAAACGCAGGCGTCATCCGTCGCCGCCGCAGAAATAGATGATCCAAATGCTTTCACGGGATAGATCAAAAGTAGGGTTAGAGGCGAGTTGTGTATTTTGGGCCGCGGAATATAACATTTCTATAGCCCATCATGAAACACGAAGTAAGCAGGAAAAGAAAAATGGGAGTGTGCAATATACCTTGTACGATGTCACAAATAACAGGTCGAACATCGCCACCAGCACAAAAGGCCTTTCCCTGACCCTGTGGTGAAGATATTCAGTTTGTACAAACCAGAAGAGATAAAGATATTTATTACCTTTAGGATGAGGAGTTTCACATTAGGGTCCTCCTCATATGCAAGGAACAATTGCAGCAACCGAGTGATCTAGAGAAGATTAATTCATCAAGCCAAATATGTAAACTAGGACACGAAAAGTTGGGAGAAACAACAAGAGAAAAAAGATCCAATACCATGTTGGAGCACAGAGAATTCATTTGCTTTGGTCTGTTTAGTGTCAAGATTCTAACACTGGATTTATCTTCCACTAAAACCTGTTGATCAAATTGATTTAGCGAGAGAGGAGAAGAATTGATAGTTGTTGATGCGTAGCAAACAGGAGAAAAGAGACCTGAGAGTGTGAAGCCATCTCGACTGCTGTCGTCATCTTCTTTTCGTCTTTCTTATCGAACAATTTTACTTAAAGATCATGGATGGATGAATGATTATTGTCAGAGACATTAAGCATAAATATATATATAGTGTTTTAAAATATCGTTTTGTTTCACTATAAAAATCAAATTTAAGTGTTACATCTTCAAAATACTAATTACTAGGTATTTTAGACAGTAAATAATTAACCACATGGGTGTGGTCGACTGGTCCACGGCATCCCAAGTATCTCTAAAAGACCTGAGATCTGGCTGGCGCCGGTGGTTAGCGCCCAGTGAACTAGTCGATTAGGTTTTCAGAATTATCTAGCACAAATATTTTGAAATTAAAAACAAAAATTATGAAAATTTAGGACCAATTTAATTAATAATTTTATTTTTGACTTAGTATTTTTCATGAGCATAGTTTAATTTATTTATAGTTTATAGTTAATATATGAGATAAATTTTACAATGGTCGCACATGAAATAATCAAACAAATAATAAAAGAGGAATATAAGCCACAGTTAGGCTGTCCCCGTAGACGTGATAGAAAAATCGTCCAATCAAAAGAGTTTTGACACGTCATCAATGTTTGGGTTCGTTTTTTTTTTTGAGCCCAAATGGTGATGTCAATTGCCTAGGAAGCCCATTCCGTTTGCTCTTCACCTTCTTCGTTTCACGTTTCACCTTTCACGATCTGAAAATCTAGAGATTAGACGTTTTCCTTTCTCATTTCTCCAAACCCCAATTTTCTAGGGAAGGGGGACAGATGCTGCGTTGTTCGTCGGCGTTCTAAAGAGTAACCTCTTTAATGTTCATGGCTCCCAAGTTAAAACCTCAGCGACTCCATCAAAGTATGTAATCCTACGCTCATCTATCGTCTTTCTCAACACCATATTATGTATGATTTGAGAGTTTGGATGTTTGTGTAGTTGCAGAGACTGGTGCTGAGCAACTGGTTAAGAAAGCAAGGACGATGACTACCGAATCCTCAATGAAAGATGCTTTCTCTCTATACGCTGATTATCTCAACAACTTCGTAAGTCTTCTTTCCTCTATTCCCTGTAGAAAAGCTCGATGCTTTATGGGTTTTTGTTTCCTGTCAAGAAAGATTGAACCTTTGCGTCTAGGGATTGAGTCTTATAGGAGGTCGAAGGTTAAAGAAACGATCTTTCGATATGGAAACTTTGATTCTTCTTCTGCTGAGAGTGGGTTTGAGTCTTATAGGTAGAGATGTATGAGGTAGAGACTAAAGGAATGAACTTTCAATTTGGTAACTCTGATTCTTCATCTGCTAAGAGTGGTTTTGTGTATCTTTGTTTATTAAACCTCACAATGTGGTCTCTTTTGTAGAAAGAGAAACGAGAGAGAGTGGTGAAGCCAAGTCGTGATATCACTATGAACAGCAAAAAAGTCATCTTTCAAGTTCACAGGTAACAACATCAAACTCTTATGCTCTGTTTTGTTTTGGGTGATAATGTTTTTTTTTTTGTGTGGCAGACTCAGTAAAGACAACAAAGAAGAGTATCTGGAGAAAGCAGGGACAGATTTAGAAGCAGTGAGGGAACAACACTTTGCCCGGCTGATGAAAGAGCTTCAAGGCACTGATTTTTGGAAGCTCCGGCGAGCTTACTCCCCAGGGTCTGTCAGAGGATCATAAGCAATCATTCATCTTTCTAAAACCATTTTGGTTTAACTGATACATGATTGTGTGTGGGTTAACTTACAGGTGCAGGAATATGTTGAAGCTGCAACGTTTTATAAGTTCTGCGTGTCCGGAACACTCTCTAATCTAGATGAGATTAACTCTACGCTTTTACCGCTTAGTGACACTTCTCTAGAGCCACTGTAGATCAACATCCTTGACTATATTCTCGGGGTATGTTGTAGACTCTCTTGATTTAATGTTTAACTCTGTTAAAAAGATCTCAGTTTATGTTTGCTTACTTGTGCAGCTCGCAGATTTGACTGGAGAGCTAATGAGGATGGCGATTGGTAGTTTATCAGATGGTGAAGTCGAGTTTCAGATGGTGAAGTCGAGTTCGCGCAGAGGATTTGTCAGTTTGTCAGACAGATTCACAGGGAACTGTTGCTGGTCGTACCTCAGATGGATGAGAGTTATGACATGAAGTCAAAGATGGAAGTGATGCTTCAAAGTGTGATCAAAATTGAGAATGGTACATTATCTTAGCAGTATTTTTCTTAGCTTTATGTTATTATATGTAATTCTTGATTTGGTTTGTTTTGTGTATTAGCTTGCTTTAGCGTTCATGTGCGTGGATCAGAGTATATTCCGCTGCTTGGAGATGATGCACCAACGTCCTTCTTATTGGGAGTTGCTGATGTTGAATGATTAAGAAGTGAGCTCTTTTATCGTGAGAAGTAGGATCACTTTAGTATGGATGCTGCTGAGGAACTTTCAAAGCAGAGGACTCTGAGATCTCTTTGTTGCAAGACTTTTTGAGTATGAATGGCAAAACAAAATGTAGAAGTTTTTTTTTTGTCACAATCTTTTCTTTATCGCCAGCCAGTAGCTTACATTTGGAACTAAAGTCTATGGAGTCTGACGATTGCATGAGAAAAGAGTCTGACAATCTTTTCTTTGTTTCCTCATATAGATCCCACGTGGGATGGTTCAAGAGACTGAGAACTCAAGTGGTGCTATTGGAGCTATGCTTTCTGCTGATGCTGCTACGGATTGTGGTTTAAGGTTCATTTATGTCCATTTATGTCCAACGTTTCTGTGTTTTCTTTGTCTAATGAAAATATTGAAAAACTGTAGGGGGAGAATGTATGAGGAAACAAGTCCAGAAGAGATGAATGTGCACATGAGCATAAGAACGGTTCCTTCATTCTTAGGAGAAACTGATGAAAACATATTTGAAGAAATCTGCAAGGTTCTACAAAAGCAAGAATGCGTCAAGGCATAGTTAGAATGATGAGGTCATCACTTTTGAGCTGCTGGAGAGAGCGGAACCGGGAAACCAACAGTAATTGAGCTGCTGCGGAAGTTTTACAATCCTGATGAGGTCATCACTTTTGATGGATTTGAGATTAATACCTTCAGCTGGAATGGCCACCGCAGCAACCCGGTATGGTGAGCCAAGAACCAGCTCTGTTCAGTGAAACTATCAGAGAAGACATTGCTTGCGGAAAAAGGAGGAGATGCTTCTTAAACCAATGTCGTATATGCAACTGATATACCTAATGTTCATGGCATCGTTAATGGATAACATGTATTTTAACGGCACCTGATCAAATGTGCAGTCCTAATTTCTTGATTCATACTAAACTGAAGATGTATTCACTATTGCAGGGCTATGATACAATGATGCTTAGACAGACCGTGTGGTTCAGTATACAGTGGACCGGATCATGGTTTACACATCGGTTATCAACAATCAAGAACTCATGTATTTTTAACGGCACCAGATCAAATGTAATTATAGTAGTTAAGAATGGTATCAACGTGGAGAAAGGAAAGAAAGAGACTTTGATTGATATAAAAAATGGAGAATTATTTTATTATTGAATAATTCTTAAATAGAAAATAAAACATCTGATAAGAAACAATCTAATAAAAAGATTAAAAAAAAAGACTAAGGTCTTGGTTGGTAGAGCATTAGCATTATGCTCTACATTATCCAATAAACAATTGTTAGAAAAACATTTAAGAAGCATTTACTAAATGCTAATGCTTTCCAAATGTTCTTGTCAATGCTCTTATATGAAGCTTTTAGAAGAGTATTTACATTTATAATTTATAAAATTAAGGAAAATATATAATTAATTCATTTATTTTATTTAATAATATCAGAAAAATATTTTTATATCCAAAAAATAAAATTTTATTTCTAAAATTAATTTACAATAAAAATATTTTTTAATAAAAAATAGTATTTCACATTTAAAATATAATTTAATTTAGATAATTTGATTTAATTTATTTTAAATGTGAAATATTATTTTTAAAAATAGATATTTTAATTATAAAATTTATTTTAAAATAATATTTTTTCGATATAAGCATAATTTTAAAGTTGTTAAATAAAATAAATTAATTATATATATTTTTAGTTTTATATGCTAATATATTTATATATATATATTAGAAATATATTTATTAAAAATAAATATATTATATATTATATGCTAATTTTTATAATAATTTTAAATACCATATTCATACTGCTCTACCAATCATCTTATTAAACAGTTTAGCAAAAGTATACAACTCCTGTAGCATATTGCTTCTATAGCATACTTCTACTGCTAATGCTAATGCTCTACCAATCAAGGCCTAAATCAACCCACCTTTACCATGAAAATATCTCTAGATTACAGTTGGTAACCATGCATGTATCCTTCAAAGAATTTTGGTAGTTTTTGGGAACCATGCATGTATCTTTCAAAGAATTTTGGTAATTTTAAGTAGACTGACGAACATAAATTATTGGTAGAAATTTAAGTTGTGAAAAATATCTAAGTAGCGGTTTGTATTAACGACGAACAAAAAAAAAAAAGAAATTCACCTACTCTAAAACCATAACAAAGTATTAGTCAGTAATAAATTTAACAGTTGTTTTAAAGTTAAAAATAAATTTATATTTCTTACAACTATATGCATATATAATTTAAGACAAATATAAAACAACAAATTTTGAGTTCTAACTATTTTAAATGTGTTAGACAAAAATAAATAAATAAAAAATATTTGTAATTTGTGAAGCAATTTACATTTTTATAAGCGTTTATATATATATATATATATATATATTCAAATCAAATGTAAAATAAAAAATAGAATTTTAATAATAATTATAGGAAAAATATATAAAGAATTAACACAAATACGCAACTCAGGAAACGAGGAAAATCATTAGGATCACGAAACAAATCAAAATGTATGTAAACATTTCCATATAATTAGTTAGATAATATATATATAAATATATATATATATATATATAGGTCTGGCCCAGTACTTTGTACTGCCTAAAGCGAAATAAATATCTGGCACCCCTTATAATTCGAAACGCGTACCTTAGACCGAATATTCTACAGCAGAACCGCTAGACTATATACAAATTTTGGTAATTGTGATGTGAATTTGCGATGCCTGTAAATTATTAATTTGATTTGTTGCCTAAAGCACTCGGCTTTAGGTCAGGGCAAGCCATATATATAGAGAGTAAGCTATTTGTAGTTCATTTTTTTATTCCTAATACAAATCTATATCTAAACTATACGTCTGAGGGGTAAATGTTTAATAATATAAAGCTTTATTTTTCAAAATACAAAAAGTTATCCAGTCCAACCAGGAGTTTATGTGAACAACCAGCTTCGACATTAAAACTTTATGATTGTATATCATCTTATACGATGTCTAAATCCTCTTCCAACATTTATTACTTATTAATACATATATATATATAATATAAGTTAGACAAGTAGATTTGATATTTTCTCCCTATACAGTATGCAAATTTTCTACTCCCTACATTTTCATACTGATTCTATCTTTAGAAAACATAATTACATTGATGTTCATTTAAAAAATATGGTTCGAAAGGAAAAATACATGACCAACGAGGAAGGCCAACTTCCTATGGAGACATGCATCCGATAAGACTGAAGGAAGGTTAGCATAAAATGTATAACTCTATTCACATATAAGGGATAGTTACAAAAAACCAAACCAAAACACAAGCAAAGAGTATATTCAAACCATTTCTTTCCAAATACTATGTACAAAACACATGTCAATCAAGTATAATTCCATCAACCATAAATAATTCTTTTATAAATAACTTCTTTAGTTGTAACACTGAATATAATGAAACATCTATAATAAAAAAGTTAAACTTAAGATTTATGATTTAAGATTTATGTTCTAGATAGAGAATAATCTAATTTAAGTTATGTCAGTCGTTATCTTCTTATACTAAATTCATCACTGTACATATTTTGGTTTTTGCTACAAATTTTTTATAAACAATTTAAAATATATGTAAACAAAATAATTAGAGAAAATTTTATAAGATACAATCCGCGCGTAGCGCTGACAAAAGATGTAGTTATAAATAATTGGATTAAGACATGTGCCAATAACTTATATGGTAGATTTAAGTTTAACCATTAGAGATATATGTCTCTTATGCAAAGAGACAAGCACGAAACAACGGAAAAATTAAAAACAGAAGAGAATATATTTATGGAATTATTGATGCTCAAAGTCAGTTGGCAACAACCTATGATCTATCTCAGCAAATCAAGTCATTGCCTTCTTCTGTAAGCAGCTATAACATCACTCACATAAGAGTGATTATGAATTCCTAGATCAATACAAACTCGTGAATCTGTCAAATCCATATTCATATATAGAGGCGACCACATATCGTACGTAAGACTCGACTGGTATTGCATGCGTGATGTTGCATATCCACAATACACCACATCATGAATTTGACTCAGCAAACCAAGTCAGTGCCTTCTTCTGTAAGCAGCTATAACATCACTCACATGAGAGTGTTTATGAATTCCTAGATCAACACAAACTCGTGAATCTGTCAAATCCATATTCATATCTAGAGGTGACCACATATCATACGAAAGACTCGACTGGTATTGCATGCGTGGGGGTGGTTCCATAATCAATCATTAATCATTAGAAATTAAAATTTTCTAATTTCTCTTATTATTTTACAGTATTTGTGTATTATAGGTAGAATTATATTTAAAAGACATTTACATTTTATGATACATATATGATAGAGCTATACACCAAATTGTTTCAAAAAAAAAAACAAATACTCTAGCAAAATTGAAAGACAAATAAATAAAATTTAAAGAATATATAATATGTTCCATCTGAAATTGTTTTAAATCTTTATCCACCGGTAAAAGTCCAACATCCGTTGGGTACGGTATACCTTTTCGGTTTAGGAATCTTTTTTTTGGGATAAGTATGTATTCACGTAGGGAAAATGAAATGGGTTTTGAAGCTGATATAAATATAGGTTTAAAATATTGTAAAGTTATTAATTCACATAATAATATACAAAATTTAAATGGGTATTTACTTCAGATCGTTTTGCTTAGTTTGTTTTCATTGAGTTTGATTTACGTTTGTTCAATACATAATGTCACACAATTATATATTTCTTATTTTAAATAAAAATATTTTTCAAATAAAAATATAGAAATAAAATTCACTTTCAATTAATAAATTTATAAACTGAGAAAATATTACGTTCTTAGCTATTTTAATCTATAAACTCTATTAGTGATAAAGAATTACTTAAGCATATAATTTTTTTAATTTATCTGAGGGTATTCCAGATTTATAGAGGAACTCATACTAATCATCAATTCGAAGTGCAACCTAGTGATAGACTTTCGCTTTTTGGGGTATACAAATGATACGAAAACAAATGCTTATATTTGTGTGGATATCCATGAACAATTTGACTTTGTTTCGTACAACAATTGGATCGAACTGAATGTGTTTGCATCCCAAGTCTGTCTTTTTCCTACTCGACCATAAAGATCCGGACACGTAAACATGATACATACAAACTGATTTCTACAATAAAAATAGAAAAAATTATTCTTGGGTCACCAACCAATAGGAAATCGTTATTTTATATTCAATATTTTTTTTTTTAAAAAAAAGAAACAAAATATTATTAATTTATGTGATGATTTTAAAATTAAAAAAGTAAAAATAAATAAAATAGTACTAGTTGCAAAAAAAATAATATTTTTAACGCGTCACCAAAACACTAAACCCTAAATCCTAAACCCTAAACCCTTGGATAAATCATAAACCCTTGGGTAAACCATAAACTCTTGGATAAATCATAAACCCTGAATCAAAAACACTAAACACTAAATCTTAAAAACACTAAACCTTTAATCTTAACCATTAAACCCTTGAGTTTTTTTTTTTTGAGATTTAGGTGTTAATGTTTTTGATTTAGAGTTTATGATTTATCTAAGGGTTTATGATTTACCTAAGGGTTTAGGGTTTACCCAAAGGTTTAGGGTTTAGTGTTTTACTTTCGGCATTAAAAATATTTTTAAATTTTTTTTTGGCAACTAGTACTTTTTTAATTTACTTTTTTTTTTAATTTTAAAATAATGATATAAATTGACAATATTTTGTTATTTTTATTAAAAAAAATACTGAATATAAAATACGGACGTTCTGTTGGGTTGTTGGTGAACCTACTGATGATTCACCCTAGGAAGGTGAACCCAGTAATAAGTGAAATAGAATCAGAGATTTGTCATAGAACGAAAGAACCTTAAATAACAGTAAAACCTATATTTACCTTTGACATCGTTGATTTGATGTGCGAAAGTAGAAATGGCAGATACTATAGTGCTCGAGAAATAAATCTATATGGGAAAAGCCATAGAAATCAAAGTCAACCATTTCTGTAGAAAAAGAAAACAATCAGTTCATTGCTAATTTTATTTCCAACATTATTTAAGCTCTATTAAGATCAGATTCAAGCTCAAAATCAAGATGTAGAAACATAGATTTAGAGAAGATGATTAACGGAAGAAAGTTTGTTATTCACATTAATCTTAACTGTACAATGTAACCTAATGTTGCTTATATACATATCTGGTTATCTACAAGTGAACCGAGTCTCTAACTATCAAATAAACCAGTTAAGTAAACCATCTATCCTAAGACGCCCCCCCTCAAGTCTTTAGCTTATGTGTCCCCCCCTCACATCTTTAGCTTCTGTGTCTGGTTGAAGATAAAGACTTGACATTGAGAACCTCTGTAAGAGCGAATGGAATGGACCGGGATGTAACGCCTTCGTAAGAATATCCGCAAGCTGATTGCTCGTAGAAACATGTAACATCTGTAAGCGTTCAGCCTTGAGTTGATCACAAACCGTGTGACAGTCAATGTCAATGTGCTTCGTCTGTTCGTGAAAGACTGGATTCATGGCAATATGAATGGCTGATTTGTTGTCACAGAAGAGCTTAGCTGTTGTGGTGATCGGAACATGAAGATCCCTAAGCAGCTGCTGCAACCAAATCAACTCACATGTAGCAAGCGCCATACTCCTATATTCTGCCTCTGTACTACTCCTGCTTAGGACAGATTGTTTCTTGGACTTCCAGGAGATCAATGAAGTGCCCAAGAAAACACAGAAGCCAGTAACAGAGTGT
Source organism: Brassica oleracea var. oleracea (assembly GCF_000695525.1). Classification (NCBI taxonomy): domain Eukaryota; kingdom Viridiplantae; phylum Streptophyta; class Magnoliopsida; order Brassicales; family Brassicaceae; genus Brassica; species Brassica oleracea. The sequence goes on from NC_027751.1 coordinate 13,956,574, forward strand.
CTAGTATCCGTGCAAGTAGCCAAATCCGCATCAGCAAAAGCGTTTAGACACACATCAGGATCAGCTGGATAGAAGAGACCAAAAGCATCATTATTCTTCAAGTAACGTAGTACTTTGTGAGCAGCTTGCATGTGTATATCTGTTGGAGCCAGAGAAACTGACTCAACTGATGTACATCAAAAGTAATGTCAGGTCTTGTTATAGTAAGGTATGAAGTAGCATTCTGTAATGGAACTCCTTGATCCTTTGACAAATGAAAGGTAGGATCCATAGGAACAGAACTAGCCTTGCATCCCAACAAACCAGAACCTTCAAGTAAGTTCAATGTATACTTACGTTGACAAACTGCAATACCCTTCGACGACCGTGCAATCTCCAGACCAAGGAAGAACCGAGCAACACCAAGATCCTTGATCTTAAATTCTGACTTCAGAAGATTCTGTAACTCCACCAACGCTTCATTCTTGTTACTAGCAATCAGTATGTCATCGACATACACCAAAACAGCTACAAAAGAAGTAGCTCTGATCTTTACAAAGAGAGTATTATCAGCTGGTGACTGAATATAATTCGCACCAAGAAAAACCGAAGAGAACCTCTTGTACCATTGACGAGATGCCTGTTTTAATCCATATAATGACTTACGGAGTCGGCAAACAGGATTAGGAGACAATGTAGTACCAAGAGGAGGTGTGTATCCTTGAGGTAAGCTCATATATATCTCTTCTTCAAGATCTCCATGCAAAAATGCATTAGGAACATCCATTTGATTCAATGCCCATCCTTTCGCAGAAGCCAAAGCTAGGAAAAGCTTCACACCCGTCAGTTTGGCGACATGAGAGAAGGTATCAACATAGTCTAGTCCTTCTTGCTGTGTATAACCCTGAGCAACCAAGAGAGATTTACACCTCTCTGGAGTCCCATCTGCATTGTACTTGATTGTGTGCACCCATTTACTACCAACAACATTCTTACCATGAGGTAAGGTGTCAACATCCCAAGTTCTATTTTCCTCAAGAGCATCAAATTCCACTTTCGCAGATTATTTCCACTTCTCAGATGCCATAGCTTGCTTGAAAGTCTTAGGTTCAGTTTCAAGAGTATAAGCAAGAATAGAGGCTTGAAAATGAGGAGAAAGACGGCCATAAGACAAAACAGAGGAAATTAGATAAGGGGTTTTCTGCTCAGTAGGAAAGGAAGAGGATGAAAAAGAATTGAATGGTATAAGGTTACAATGATACTCCGAAAGATAGGTAGGAGGCTTAACCTGTCGTTTGGGTCTATCAGAAGGTACATAGCCAACACCAGTAGATGATGCATGATCAGTATGTGAGGATGATGCATGCGCAGTAGACGTAGATGTATGATTTGTACCTAAAGAACTATCATTATGCAAAGCCGGATTATGATCTTCTGTATCAACTTCAGAAGGATTCAAAGGATGTGAACAATTAGTATGACAATGCAATGGTAAAGGATATGTTTCAACAAAATGCAATGGAACATTCAAGGGAAGAATAGTATTTGGAAACATATCAGCAACAGTCGAAGTCAACTCATCAATTTTAAGTGGAAAATCAGATTCATGGAAATTAACATTCCGAGAAATAGAAGTTGATCGAGATTCCAAAGCCAAAACCTTAAACCCCTTGTAACCAACTGGATAGCCTACGAAAACACAAGATTTTGCACGCGGGCTAAACTTATTTCTATCCTTTAATAAGGTTGAAACATAACATAAAGAACCTAACATTTTAAGCATAGCATATTCTGGTTTCTTTCCAAGTAAAAGTTCAAATGGAGATTTAAAATCAAGTAATGGGGAAGGCAGTTTATTGATCAAGAACACAGCCGTTAACACACAATCACTCCAATATTTCAATGGAACATTTGACTGAAATAACAATGCACGAGCCACATTAAAAAAATGTTGATGTTTACGTTCAACCATAGAGTTTTGTTGAGGAGTATATGCACAAGAATAATAGTGAATCATGCCATGTTCCTGATAAGATCATTAAAAGCTAATTCTGGTGCATTATCCGAACGTATAGCATTAACTTTGGCGTTATATTGACTGTTAACAAGCTTAAGAAACGTAGGAAAAGAGACTGAAACATCACTTTTATTTCTCAACATATAAACCCAAGTCATCCGAGTACAATAATCAACTAGAGTAAAGAAATAACGAAAACCTTCAACAGACTCAGTGCTAAAAGGACCCCAAACATCAATATGAACTAAATCAAACGGTTTAGGCGACAATTTGTTATTCGAAATGAAAGCTAACCTTTCTTGTTTAGCTAAAGGATGTTGGGGTCAAAAACGGTTACGACAAAGTTAACATTCAAAACGTCCGAAGAAGAAAACGAAAAACCTTCTTCGACAAATACTTTTTCGAAATAGATTCTTCCTTACGAAAAGCTTTGCGGAGGAAACACGAGACATCGGACAAGAGCTCGAAAAGGGTCGCTATGCAGTGACCGAACGCGTGTTCCGCTCGGTCGCTACATAGCGACCGAGCTCAAGCCAAAGCTTGATCGCTACGTAGCGACCGAGCGTCCGTTCCGCTCGGTCGCTACGGGAAGACGGCCCAAAGGGACCTAAGACATGATTCGAAGCCCAACTTACGATTTCCTAACCAACAACCTGTAAGCCGCACGACGGTTTACGCTTGGTTCGCAAGGAAAGATAAATGTCAAGTTTCCGCGGATAAATACAAAATTTTGAAGATAATTACGAAGATCGGAAAAAAATGGAATATCTCCATTTTTATGCTATGGCGACTTAAGGGCAGAAGAGGTAAAGCGTAAACCGACCTAGGAGCTAGTATATAAGGAGTCCTAGGCGAGAGGAGGACTTTTCTCAGAGCAAACTTAGCACTTAGAGCAATTAGGCATATTTCCGTTTTTGTTATTCGAGCTGCGACTCAACTAGGTTATTGCCGTC
>NC_027751.1:13959633-13960882 GCF_000695525.1 Brassica oleracea var. oleracea
TTTCCTTATTTAAACGGAAATCGACAGTGCTAATTTCGGTTCCCGCAGTTTGGCGCTAGAAGGAGGAGGGGTACGGATCAATCTAACCCGCAAAAGCCACTCAACGAACATGAACGATATGCAAGACTCAACGTGCGCGAACGTCATCTCGTTCAAGGGGGGAGCAACGGTCGATCGAGCCAAACCTCGAAACGATCTCCTTGTTATCGAACTGATGATCCGAGATATCAACGTCGCTAGGGTGCTAATCGACACCGGAAGTTCGGCCGATATCATCTTCTAAGACACTCTCGAGAAAATGGGGATCGATCAATCCGAAATCGTGAAATACCCTAGCACACTACTGGGACCTTCGGGAGAAACGACCATGGCCTACGGGTCGATTAATCTCGCAGTCAAAGCCGGAACTGTGACAAGAGTCACAGATTTTCTAGTCGGTGACCGTCCCGCATCTTACAACGTTATCATGGGAACGCCATGGTTAAACACCATGCATGCCATCCCATCAACATACCATCTTTGCCTCATGTTTCCAACCCCTAACGGAGTCGAGGTAATATGGGGAAACCCAAGAGTATCACAGGTGTGTTACGCCGCAGAACAAAAACGAAAAAGACCAGCCCACAAGACCACTCCTAGAAAAACGGAGAAAAAGGTCTCCAACCAGGATTCGTGAAGTCAAGATTCGGCTGAACTCTTCTGGCCGTCTCGTAACATCTTGGCCCTAGAGGAAAAACGCGAACCAACTTGCGAACCTGTGGTCACAGTCTGTCTCGACGAAGCATCTCCGGAACGATGCGTCGAGATCGGAGCAAATCTCCGCGAGCCTTTGAGGACATAGCTCTTAACCTGTCTAAAAAAGAACCTCAATACTTTCGCATGGGCCGCGGAATATATGCCAGGGATCGACATTAACATAACGTGTCACAAATTAAATATCGATCTGACCTTCAAACCCGTCAAACAAAAAAGGCAGAAGCAAGGACCTGAACGGGCTTCCGCGGTCAACGACGAGGTCAAAAAATTGCTTAAAGTCGGGTCAATAACGGAAGTGAGGTATCCAGACTGGCTCGCCAAACCCGTAGTAGTAAAAAAAAAACGGAAAATGGCGAGTTTGCGTGGATTTTACCAACCTAAACAAGGCCTGGCCAAAAGATAGTTTCCCTCTGCCGCATATCGATCGATTAGTAGAAGAAACGGCGGGAAACGAACTTCTATCTTTCATGGACGCCTTCTCAGGTTACAACCA
>NC_027751.1:13960977-13961609 GCF_000695525.1 Brassica oleracea var. oleracea
TTGACGATCACGAAAAGACTGCGTTCATTACCGATCGCGGAACCTATTGCTATAGGGTAATGCCCTTCGGCCTCAAAAACGCTGGCGCAACTTACCATCGACTCGTGAACCGTATATTCTCTAAACAACTCGGTAAAACGATGGAGGTTTATATCTAAGACATGCTCGTCAAATCCCTCCAAGCAAAGGATCACGTATCACATCTCGAGGAATGTTTCGCGCAGTTAAATTCCCATAACATGAAGCTCAACCCGAGAAAATGCAGGTTTGCCGTTGCATTAGGGGGATTCCTCGGCTACCTAGTCACATTCCGCGGCATCGAAGCTAATCCAAAACAGATCAACACACTGATCGAGATGGTTTCACCGAAGAATAAGCGGGAAGTCCAAAGGCTGACCGGTAGAGTCGCGGCACTTAACCGGTTTATTTCAAGATCAACAGAGAAGTGCCCGCCCTTCTACGATGTCTTACGGGGAAATAAAAAATTAGAATGGTTGGAAGAATGCGAAAACGCTTTCCAACAGCTGAAGCGGTATTTAGCTTCCCCTCCAGTCCTCGCAAAACCCTTGGAGGGGAACTTTTGTTCTTGTACATCGCTGTATCGGCAACAGCTGTGAGCGGCGTGCTGATCA
>NC_027751.1:13961778-13962695 GCF_000695525.1 Brassica oleracea var. oleracea
ACGATTCCGCATAGCCCGAGTCAATCAGGCCGGTTGGCCAAATGGGCGGTCGAATTGAGCGAGTATGATATCGAGTACCGACCGAGAACAAGCGCAAAGTCAAAAGTGCTTGCGGGCTTCTTGGTCGAACGACCGACAAAGACCATAACCAACGAGGAACCAAATTCCACTTGGCTCCTACACGTCTACGGATCCTCGTCCAAGCAGGGATCAGGCATTGGAATTCGCCTCACATCTCCGACGAGTGAGATCTTAGAGCAATCATTCAGGCTGGAATTCCACGCCTCAATCAACGAAGCCGAATACGAAGCACTCGTCGCATGGCTGCGTTTGGCTCACGGTTTGAAGATACAAAACATCCACGCTTACTGCAACTCCCATTTAGTGGCAAGTCAGTTCAGCGGAGAGTATGAAGCCAGGGACGAACGGATGGACGTGTCCCTCAAACTGGTCCAAAAACTAGCTCAAAAGTTTGACTGTTTTGCCCTTACGCGAATTCTCCGTTCCGAAAACGTCCAGGTAGATTCTCTTGCGGCCTTAGCATCAAGTTCTGACCCAGGACTTAAAAGGGTAATTCCGATCGAGTTCATCGAACATCCGAGCATTGGACCACCAATCGTCGTCAACCTCATAGAAGGTCAAGATGACGAAGAAGACGAAGTTACGATTCGACCGCAATCGGAGCAATCTGATTACGGCTGCGACACCCCATGGCTGCAGACAATTCGAGACTACATTATCAATGGACACCTGCCCACCGAGAAATGGGCAGCCCGCAAAGTCCAAACACATACCGCGTGCTACGTAACAGTGGACGGCGAAATTTACAAATGGAGATTCTCCGGACCACTCATGACGTGCCTGGAAGGGGAAAAAGCGAGAAAAGTGATGGAAGAAGTACATTCTGGGTCCTGCGG
>NC_027751.1:13962726-13964940 GCF_000695525.1 Brassica oleracea var. oleracea
GCGCTGTGGATACTACTGGCCAACGATGATCGGAGATTGCGAGAAGTTCGCACGAAAATGCGAAAAATGCAAGAGGCATGCTCCAACCTTCCGACAACCAGCTGAAGTTCTCTCCTCCATCACATCGCCGTATCCTTTTATGCGCTGGACCATGGACATCGTCGGTCCCCTTCATAATTCAAAGCAAAAGCGTTTCTTTTTGGTCCTCACCGATTTCTTTTCAAAATGGGTAGAGGCAGATTCGTACGCAAGTATAAAAGATGTCCAAGTCGAAAGTTTCGTATGGAGAAACATCATCTGTAGGCATGGAATTCCTTACGAAATCGTAACCGATAACAGATTTCAGTTTATCTCCACCCGGTTCGAGGCGTTCTGCAAAAAATGGAAGATACGACTTAACAAATTAACGCCCAGATATCCGCAGTGTAACGGACAAACTGAAATGATTAATAAAACCATTCTCGATGGACTGAAGACACGTTTAGAGGCCAAAAAAGGCAGGTGGGCCGACGAACTCGAGGGAGTCCTTTGGTCCCACCGTACCACCCCGAGGCGAGCAACAGGAGAAACCCCTTTTGCTCTGGTGTACGGAACGGAATGCATGATTCCCGCAGAAGTAGAGTTCCCCGGTGATCGAAGAAGATTACTTCCAAAACGAGAGGAGCTCAACAACGCAATGCTCCTCGACGATCTCGATCTCATTAACGAGCGTCGAGATCGAGCGCTTATCTGAATCCAAAATTACCAACACGCAGCCGCAAAGTACTACAATTCCAACGTACGGAATCGCAGATTTAATCAGGGAGATCTGGTCCTTCGCAAAGTCTTCCAAAACACCGCTGAACGAAACGCGGGAAAACTCGGAGCAAACTGGGAAGAACCCTATAAAATCAAAAAAGTCGTCCGACCGGGCTCCTACGAAATAGCCACCATGCAAGGCATAAAAATTCCAAGGACCTGGAACGCGATGCATCTCAAAAAATACTATCACTAAACAAACCAACTCACAATCCCCGAACTACGAGACGGCCTGATCTCCATAAGGAGTACGTAGGCAGTTTGTCGAAAGGCAAATTCAGCTGTCCCCCCTCATAATTATTTTTCATCCGCAAAACATTTTTGATATTCGAAAATAAATCAGCCGTTAGGAGAAACAACCTTTGGCATCACGAGACGTCGCGAGAGATGCCTCGAGGGTTACTTCTTCCGAACGACAAAAACGGACACTCCGTCAAAAAATGATGAACATTTTAACACATATCTTGCGCAAAAAACTCTAAACGACGGCATCTGCCGCCAAGTTCGGTGCTGATCACATCGAACTCCTGAACGTCGTAAACAGACATAGCCATCTCACGAAGATGACACTCGTACATCCAACACAAGGATAATAGCGCTATAAAAGAAACCCAAAATTTTGGTCCAGCACTTCCGGTTGGCTTAAAAATTGTTTCCGGAGAGATGCTCGATTCATATCTAACAAGTCATATAAGCCGAGAACCTATCGCAGACTTTAAATCTGTACGAATCAGGTTATAATCGCGACAGATAAATCGATAGCCGGCTGGTCACCACATAAAATCTTAAAACCGAAAGTAAACTTAGGTCTTGCCCTAAACCCAGCGCACTGGTCTCTAACATCTCAAGGCATGATAACCAATAGATACGAGATCCCAAAACCATGCCTCTATGTTTATATTCGACATCTTCAGATATCCCGCGAAGTCGATATCTCGCGGAAAAACTCTCGAAACAGATCTCGAATGAAACATTTCACATCGAAGAAGGATATGAGACGACAACTCAACACCCTTCTTCCACGCCATACGTAAACTTATGAAAAATGCAATTCGATCACCTTGTCATAAAAAGAATGCCGCAGAGTGGCAGGGATTCAAAGCCACATACAGCCAATCCCGAAACCCGAAATGAGGCCATTTAAAGCCGAAACATCAAACATAAAAAAAAAATCTCCCGTAAGAGATCTAACCAAAGTCATCCTCAGAACTCACGCTCCCTCTTCATCCGTCGCTTCGTCCAAGCCTGGAGCCGCATCACCTCCGCCTTCTCCGAGCACCGGATCTTTCCCCTCTGGGCCTTCTAAACACGTCGGAAGAAAGTACGCAGATTTCAGGTCAGCTAGGATGAGATCAAAATCTCCATCCACGAATGCCAAATCTCCCTTGCAGCCGGACAGTCGGGCCTCTTCGGCCT
>NC_027751.1:13964974-13965748 GCF_000695525.1 Brassica oleracea var. oleracea
AAATCTCCCTTGCAGCCAGACAGTCGGGCCTCTTCGGCCTCTAAGGTCGGAGGAGTCTCACTCTGGAACGACTGAACCACGGCCATCCCGCCCTAAATCCCTATTCCGGATGCACTCGAGGGAGCCCAGAAAGGCGGAGATCTTCGCCAAGCGAGCCTGAAACTCAGAACGAAGAGCGTCCTTGGCCTCTCGAATCCCGCGGCTCGCTAACCTTGCATCGCCCTCGATCTGACGCTGTAGACGACGCACCTCCGAAGATTTGGCCTTCTTGGCTTTCTTTTCCTTAAGCAATGAACTCGCCGTCTTCCCAAAGTCCCTCTCGAGCTCCCCTATCGCGACCTCGAGTTTCGACATTTTTACGGAGTGAGAATCCTTGACAGCAGTCAGCATGGCCTCAGTTTCAGACCATCTACCCCGCAGCTCCAACAACTCCTCTGCGAGACGACTAGTCTCAGAACCGCACTCACTGATCATCCCATCGATCAACGACATGAACTGCGAAACGAGAAGAAAGTTAGGGATCCGTTGTCTTTTAGAGAAATATGTAACAATCAAGAGAGTAAGCGAGCGACAAACCTTTCCGCGAAGCCCCGACGCTATGCTCGAGTCTCCTAGCTGCGAAGATTCCCCGTCACCGCTCTTGGTAAACTTCCTCTTCCGGCCCTTAGGCTGAGAAACCAGAACAACACTAGGAGCGCGCAGCGCTAGAAAGATCTCTTTCCTGGCCGGAGGAGGAGGCATAGAGTCAGCAGCCCTCTCCTTATCTTCGACGAG
>NC_027751.1:13966107-13966836 GCF_000695525.1 Brassica oleracea var. oleracea
TTTGAAGAAGGGAAGGTGTGAAGCAAATGAATGACAAGAGCTCACTACTTATAGAAGTATGGGTTCAGAATTTTATATTTTTTAATAAACATTTTCTCAAGAATTCTCTTCCGCAGAGTTTGATGTAAACTTCGTTCAATACGCCTAACTTTGCCAAAATCGTCAAACCGCCGACGAAGTTAACATTCAAAACGTCCGAAGAAGAAAACGAAAAACCTTTTTCGACAAATACTTTTTTGAGCGTCGGTTCCGCTCGATCGCTACGCATCGACCGAGCTCTTCCGAAACATCGATACGACATTAGTCCATGCATTCTCGTCTACCCTTCGATGCTCTCTCCCGAAGACCGTAGCTAACCCATTTCACGTTCCCCGCCATTCTAAGTTATCGATCAAACTTTACCGTACAAACCGCGGAAAGTTCATTCTTTATCGAAAGAAGCCGTAATAAACGCTTCGAGTCAGAAGACGGCCCAAAGGGACCTAAGACATGAGTCGAGGCCCAACTTATGATTACTTAATTAACAGCCCGTAAGCCGCACGACGGTTTACGCTTGGTTCACAAGGAAAGATAAATGTCAAGTGTCCGCGGATAAATACGAAATTTTGAAGATAATTACGAAGATCGGAAAAAATGGAATATCTCCATTTTTATGCTATGGCAGCTTAAGGGCAGAAGAGGAAAAGAATAAACCGACCTAGGAGCCAGTATATAAGGAGTCCTAGGCGA
>NC_027751.1:13966881-13981618 GCF_000695525.1 Brassica oleracea var. oleracea
CTCAGAGCAAACTTAGATTAGGCATATTTCCGTTTTTGTTATTCAAGCTGCGACTCAACTAGGTTATTGCCGTCTTAGGGTTTTAGAACTAGGAATCTCGCCGACAGCTCTCGTAGCCCAGGCTCTTACCTTGTTGTAACGCTCAAACGCGAATTCGATATCCGGGACCTCTGGGAAATTAGGGTTTTCCTAGTTTCCTTATTTAAACGGAAATCGACAGTGCGAATTTGGTTCCCACAAAGGACTGACAGAACAATGAGACTCTAAAGACAACGAAGAAAGACTTCATATTTGGTATAATCCATTGTAGCAGATGCAAAATGTCCTAAACGAAGATGCCACATATGCTCATCAGACAAGATATAGCCACATAAAACAGTAGTAGGAGATGATGTTGAGAGGGATGGCTTCTCAAGAGTGTAAAGATTGTGAAATAGGTTACCCCTCCCAATCATCAAGTCCTGTGTAATTTCCTGTAACAAACAAATATTTGAGAAAAAATGGGCAGCACAAAACAATGTTTGTAAAAGGTTACTAACACTTAAAGTGAAAATCAGGAACATGTAACATATTGTACAATATCAATGAATCAGATAAGCGAATGATGCCAGTATGCATGATAGGAACTCTAGTACCATTTGGTAATGTTACCATAACATCATGCACTGGTGTAAGCTCTGTAAACATTGATATATCCGAACATACATAGCTAGAAGCCCCACTATCTATTATCCAAGCATCATGTGGAAGAAAAGAAGGAATGGTGGAAAGGCAATGATCACGAAAAGTAAGAATATGGTGCTCATATTTGAGAGTGGTAGAAGGAAAAGGAATAAAACCCGAAGAAGACGTAGAAGCTATGACACCATGATCCGTGATAGTAGCACGTGAGGAATGAATCGAAGGCTCTTGAAGTCGAACCTGAGAGTTAAACTGAGATATCAAATGTTGAATTTGTTGTGGTGAGAACTTTTGTAATATTGTGCGCACACCACCACTAGTAACTTGAGAAGCTTCAGGTTGAGCATAAGCAAATGTAGAAGCTCCAACATCAGAATGAACATTTGCAATTGCATTTGCTTGTTGAGACGCAGTAGGATAAGTAATATGCATATGTTGAGCAGGACGAGTCAGCTGCTGATGTTGAGAAGGCTTCTGATTCTGCTGATTCTTCGATCCATAACCAGCACCATTGCTCTTATAACCCGAAGGAAACCCAATCAACTTAAAACATCTCTGAACTGTATGGCCACTCTTCCCACAGTGTGCACAAATCGGTCTTTGATTTTGACACAGAGTATTGTAGGCTGCAATGTAAGCATTAGTCTCAATGGAGGACAAACATGAATCCGAAGGAGCCACATGACCCATGGCCTGAAACGCCACATTATCAACCTTTGTAGAAGGCTTAATAGCCCTCTGTCGTTCATCTTGAGTAACAATATTGAACGCCTCTTCAATGGTTGGTATGAGCTTCAACATTAAAATATGACGCCTTGACTGTTTATAAGACTCATTAAACCCGATGAGAAACTTTGTCACTCTGCTACGCTGCTGCAGTGTCTCCCAAAGATTAGCTGCATCACACTCACAACGACCACATGTAAAAATACGAAGCTCCACATGGTTCTTATGTTCCTCCCACAATGTTACCAACTCGGTATAGTAAGTAGAAACATCCATGGATCCCTGTTCTATCTACTCAATCTCTATTCAATATCATATACTCTAGGTGCATCTTGCTTAAACCTAGTACACAGATTACTCCAAATCCCTTCAGCCGTTGATATGAACAAGAGACTCTGACCAATCTTCTTAGACACATAATTGATCAACCAAGTTGCTACAATATCATTGCACCTAGACCATACCCCATAATTGCGATGCGTAAAAGGAGGTTGAGGCATAGTACCATCGATAAATCCAAGCTTGTTGCGGACATTGAGAGCCATCCTCACCGATATTCTCCAAGAATGAAACTCCGAAGCCATAGTCAATCGATCCGATACAAGAACAAGATTCGGATGATCAGTATTATGAAGATAATACAGATTCTCATACTGATACACCTGAAATCGCGAAGGATCGGGAAGATTTACCGTCGCACCACGAGAAAGAGGTTCAGAATCAGGAGTCGCCATCGAAAAATCAAGATTCTGAAACGAAAAAGAAGAACGAAACGATCCAAAAAACAAAAGAAATCGTTCGCAAAGGTCAATCAAAGAGAAAGGAAAAGGAAAACGAAGAAGAAACAGCTCGAAACACCTCAAACGAGATCAACAATGGCGATAAGCAACGAGATCACAAATCGCGAAATCTGCATCATTGGAACACTCATGATGAAGCAGAAGATCAAATTGAGTGCTCTGATACCATATTAAGATCAGATTCAAGCTCAAAATCAAGATGTAGAAACTGAGATTTAGAGAAGATGATTAACGGAAGAAAGTTTGTTATTCACATTAATCTTAACTGTACAATGTACTTAAACGGCTTCCGTTTGGTCTGGGTATTCAGAGCTGTCATTTAGATACTGCACCGTAAGTGATCAGAACAGCCACCAGCTTCGAAAACAGAGTAAGTGTGGGGGTAATTTTGATTCCACACTTCATTCACAAGAACACGTTCCAGCTTCTTTGATATAAGACCCTTTTATTACTCCAGGTGAAAAGAGGCCCATGATAAGCCATATCATACAATAAGCAATGATTTACTGTGTCTTGGAACCTTCTCATCCCAGCCGTTATCGTCGGCGAGCTATCAAAATTTGAGTGCTCCGACATGTCTAACGTCTCATTAAAATCACCCAGTATTATCCGAGGCTTTGAGCCAATTATCGGAGAGTTGTGATGATCACAAAGATCTCACCACAATTCCTTCCTTCCTTCATCTAGATTAGATGCGTAGACGAAGGAGCAAAAAAAGTCCTCTTGCATCGCTTCTAGTTTAATGGCACATGTGACCAGCTGACTACTTTTAAAGAAAGGAGTAAGCCTCACATTATTTCTCCAAATTATCCAGATCTTTCCCAACCTATGATGCTCATAGTTCGTTAAGATCGACCAATCTCGAAACATAGTTCCCACCAGTCTTGGAACTCTTTCTTCTTTCACACGGGTTTCAATCAAACAACCAAAACCAAAATCAGCCGTTTAAGTTTGTCAATGCAGTTACCACTCTTGACGAGTTCTTGCCAATGGTTAAGGACTTTTGGAAAAATACAGAAGATATCTTCCTCTCAACGTTATCTCTCTACAGATTTTCGAAGAAGCTTAAAAACTTAAAGCCTCGGAAACGGACTCTAGCGAAGGAAAAGATGGGAAATGTGGTTAAAAAATCTCGAGAAGCCCATGAAAATTTCTGCAAGAAACATGAATTAAACCTTTATTCTCCATCCCCTGAGCATCTGGAAGCTGAGAATGTAGCCCTTACAGGATGGGAGTTTGTAGCAGGATTAGAGGAGAGCTTCCTCAAGCAACTATCAAAGCTGCATTGGTTGAAAATTGGTGACCAGAACAATAAATCTTATCATAGCGCTATCAGTACTAGAGAGGCGATTAATGGAATGAAAGATATACGATGTCGAGATGGAACTCTATTAAGTGATGAGAATGGAATAAAGGAAGAAGCTGAGAGTTTTTTTCAAAAAATTCCTACAGCATCAACCTCCAGATTTCACAGGAATGGACGTGGAGCATCTTCGGGAGCTCCTATCCTTCCAATGTACAGATCAGGACGCCCAAGCTTTGATCCAGACAGTAACGCCAGAAGAAGTCAAAGCCGTACTGTTTGCTATGTCCAGCGATAAGTCGCCAGGACCGGACGGATATAACACGGAGTTCTATAAATCTACTTGGGGAATCATTGGTCAAGAGTTTGTGGTGGCAGTTCAGTCTTTTTTTGTCAAGGGGTTCCTTCCAAAAGGAGTTCACTCAGCCATATTGGCCTTGATACGAAAGAAAACTGAAGCGGTAGAGATGAAGAACTATAGGCCGATATCTTGTTGCAACGTACTGTACAAAGTCTGTAAGCTCAAGAAAAGGAGCTTGTCGGATCATGTAACAGAGGATGTGTTACACGCGTTGAAGGATGTGTAACTTGCTGTTACAAGTCAGTTATGAGACGATGACGTGTCGGCATCTCATTGATTTCAGGATATTACTTTGGCGTGAAGCAAAGAAGATCTGGAAGATTTGAGCTTATCACAATATTAGGAAAATAGGATATTGTGTTAAGGGTATTTAACCTTATTACCTTTGGGAGATTTAGGTTAACGTTTAAGAGATTAAGTGGCTAGAGTAAGAGGGTTGTTCTTGCCAGCATTCGGAAGACGAGTGACCTGTTAGTGCAGCTCGTGCTTCTATTTCGAGAGATTAGAAATTGGTCCGTCTCTAGTCGTGTGTGACTAAAAGTAATTCGGATTAAACAGATCTAGGGAGATTGTTTAACAGATTTCTAATAAACAAGAAAGCGTTCTTGGTTTCCCGTATTTTAGTTCCTGTTTCTGCTAGTCTCTGAACTTTCATTCGGTATCAGAGCAAGAAACCTCTGTGGTATCATATACTACTAACAGGTTGAGATCCTGCGGATTTCATGGACACCATGAAGGAACTATTCAGAATTCAGAAACCTATCATGCTGGACAGTGGTAACTTCGGGCATTGGAAGGCAAGAATGCGGCAGTTGGTCAGAGGAATTGACGAGGATGCATGGACTGCAGTGGAAGAAGGCTGGTCTGTTCCTACGATGATGACTGATGACAAAACACTGGCTCCAAAGCCAAAAGATAGGTGGACTGATCAAGAAGGCATCATCAAAGTTCAACTCAAAAGCACTTACGGCGATCTTCTCTACAGTTGATCTGGACCAGTTCAAAATCATTCAAGGGTGTGAGTCTGCTAAAGAGGCATGGGTTATTTTGGTCAATCACTTCGTTGGAAACACCAGCGTGTGAAGAACAAGGATTGATCACTTAGCTTCAAAGTTTGAGAATCTTCGGATGGGTGATGATGAACCAATTGACGGATTCATTTGAAAGATCAGTGAGCTAGCTAGTGAAGCCTCGGTTCTTGGAAAGAAATATGATGAGAAAGATTTAGTGAAGAAGTTGTTAAGGTGTCTTCCACCACGGTTTGAAGCATACAAGGCAGTACTGGATATAGCTGTTAACACTGATGAGATGAAATTTGATCAATTTTCAGGAATCTTGAAGGTTCATGATCTGGAGAAGACTGATCGAACTACAAACTCTCAAAAGAGCATCGCATTTACAGCTGATTCTAAAGAACAGAACCGAGTCGCGAAAATTGAAGAGAACTTGGGATTAATGGCTCAAAACTTCAATAAGTTCATCAAGCGAATGGAGAAAGGAGGAAATCGATCCAATTCACGGTTTAAGAGGAATGAATCAGATCCTGGCAAATCACAACACACTGGGCAAGACTCAAAGAACTCTAAGAAAAGGAGTTGCAATGTCACAAATGTGAGGGCTATGGGCATTATCGCAGCGAGTGTCCTCTAGCTAAACGAGAGCTAAAATGCATTGATTGCAAGGGGTTTGGTCACACTCGAAGTGAATGTCCCAACAATCTAAAAAAGACAAATCACTTATGTGCTTCAGTGATACAGACTCTGAAAGTGATAGCGATGGAGAGGAGCTACATCTAAACTTTATGGCGCTTATCTGTGAGGAAGGAGATCCGAAACTAGATTCAGCTGTGGAAGAGGATGATGATGATCTCAACAACGTTCTTGAAACAGAATACAAGTCTCTATTCGATAAATTTGCTGAGCTTAGTCATGAGAACCTGCAACTGCTGAAGGATAAGGCTATGCTAAAAGCTCAAGTGAACATCTTGGAACTGGAAAAACCCTCGAATCAGATTACTGAATTATCAATAATGAAAGATTCAGATCAAGAGATGTTGTCACTGAAAAGGGCCATGACAGAACAAGAAATGGTGCATAAGCAGTTTGAGCTGAAGGTTAATCATCTGAGTGACCTACTAACCAAGGAGATGGATAAGAGCCAGTTACTTGAAAACCAACTTGCTGAAAATCTCAAGAAAGTAAAAATGCTCACTACCGGCACCACAACTCTGGATCATCTTCTCACGATTGGCCAGTGTCCTAGCTGCAGTTGGGGACTAGGTTTTCAAGGTTCCACATCCAAATCAGCTGAAGAAACGGTATTTGTGAAGGAAAGCTCAAAAAGAAAAGAAATCCAAGTATCAGGAGAAGTTCAGACTGGTAATCTGAAAAATGAAAACTTAAAGAAGCCTACTGCTACACGTTACGGGAATGGTTGTCACTTCTGTAGAAAGCGTGGTCATAACGTAAGGTTCTGTTACTTCCGCAAGAATCAGTATCAGTGAGCTTGGAGAATGAACCTATGTTTCATGGAACCGTCCTTGTATGGTCATGTCTGGATAGCCAAACACAATCTGTACCCGAATTACAAGCAGAGAACCTCGACTGTCTCACACAGCGGGAAGAATGAGATACGCATAGACACAGAAAAAACTGTAATCTGCAATTTCGCAAGTTCGTTTGTTAAAACTGAGTTAGTAAGCAATTTCGCCTATACAAGCGCTGATTCCAATCCACAGTTTGACACTCCATGGTACTTTGACAGTGGATGCTCGAAACATATGACAGGGAATCAAGATTTCTTTGAGAAACTCGAGTTCATCAAAGGAGGAAGAGTTACTTTCGGGGATGGTGGTCAAGGAAAAATACGTGGAGTAGGCGAACTCGAAAAGACTGTTCTTCCTCAACTCATTAATGTCTTCTATGTGGATGGTCTTAAGGCAAATCTCATTAGTGTCAGCCAATTTTGTGATGAGGGATTGGAAGTTATCTTTAACAGTAAAGAATATCGAGCAGTCAACACAGAAGGAAAGGTTGTTCTATGCGGAGTGCGATCTGGAAACAATTGTTACATATGGAAGCCATCACACTTATGTTACTCTGCTAAAGAGTCAAAGCTGGATCTTTGGCACAAGAAACTTGGACACATGAATACTAATGGTTTGACCAGACTGGTAAATGTTGAAGTTGTTAGGGGAATTCCAGAACTGGAAAAACAAAACCGATACTGTGTGTGGAGGATGTTGTCAAGGCAAACAAGTAAAGGTTCAGCACAAACAGATATCTGAGATCAGATCCAAGGGGATACTCGAGCTAGTCCATATGGATCTTATGGGACCAATCACACCAGACAGCATTGGAGGGAAAAAGTACATCTTTGTTCTTGTAGATGTCTTTTCCAGATACACTTGGGTGGACTTCCTGAGAAACAAGTCGGACGCGCTGGAGAGCTTCCGTATTTTGGCATTGCAACTCAAACAAGAAAGGGTGCCATTGTGCAGATCAAGAGTGATCATGGAGGTGAGTTTCAAAATGAGGAGTTTGATAAATTCTGGTCACAGTCAAGGAATCAAGCATCAATATGCAGCTCCCAGAACTCCTCAACAAAATGGAGTAGTAGAAAGGAAGAACAGAACACTACAGGAGATGGCTAGAGCTATGGTATGTGGAAACAGTGTTCCATCCGGTTTATGGACAGAAGCTATAGCCACTGCATGTTATGTCATAAACCGAGTGTGCGTCAAACCTAACACAAAGACTACTCCGTATGAAGTGTTCAAAGGGAAGACTCCAAACCTCAGTCATATGCACGTCTTTGGTTGTCTGTGCTACATCTTGAATGATAAAGATCATCTTGGAAAGTTTGATGCAAAGAGTGATGTTGGGATGTTTCTCGGATATTCAACAAACAGCTCGGCATACAGAGTGTTCAATCAATGTACTAAGTTCATTGGAGATAAAGTGAATGTTGTGTTTGACGACAGTATTGGCTTCTATCAAGCACGAGTCACTCAGAAAATTGAGTGTGTTACACAGCCAGCTGAAGCATCCTCTGATGTAAGGATCAAAGATGAGTTAGAAGGAGAGGATGACAAGACTGAGGAACAGCAAGTGGATCTGGATCAAGACAAAGTGCATAAGAATCATTCTTCAGCCGATGTGATTGGTGTCGTGTTTGGTGAAAGAGTCACAAGAAAGAAGAAGATTGACTTTAAGCAAATGGTCAAGCTTGCGTGTTTCACAGCTGAGCTGAACAAGCTTGAGTGTTTTGTCTCATTGATTGAACCTAAAACGCTTCAGGAAGCACTGAACGATGAGTTTTGGAAAGAGTCTATGCATTTGGAGCTTGAACAGTTTGATTGGTTACAGGTATGGGAACTAGTACCACGACCTGACGGTGTGAACATCATTGGCACTAAGTGGATTCACAAGAATAAGACTGATGAAAAAGGAAACGTGATCAGAAAAAAAATCAAGACTTGTGGGACAAGGTTACACACAAATCGAAGGTGTGGATTTTGATGAGACATTCGCTCTAGTTGCTCGACTAGAGTCAATCAGACTGTTGTTCGGAATGGTATGTAATCTGAATATCAAGCTTTATCAAATGGATGTGAAAAGTGCATTCCTGAATGGTGTGCTACAGGAAGAAGTCTATGTCTCACAACCTAAGGGTTTCGAGGATCCTCACTTTCCTGATCATGTTTACAAACTCAAGAAGGCACTGTATGGACTTAAACAGGCCCCTCGAGCGTGGTATGATCACCTGACAGAGTTCCTGACTCAGGCTGGGTTTCAAAGAGGAGGAGTTGATAAAACCCTGTTCATTGGAGAAAATGGAAGAGATATCCTCATCATTCAAGTCTATGTTGATGATATAATATTCGGAGGAACTTCTCAGTCCATGGTTGATGAGTTCGTAAAGATAATGACTACGGAATTCCAAATGAGCATGGTGGGCGAACTGAGTTATTTTCTTGGACTACAAGTCAAGCAGATAGACGATGGAATCACAGTCTCACAAAGCACATATTCGAAAAATCTTATTAAGAGACTCGGGATGCAGACAAGTAAGTCAGCCAATACTCCGATGAGCACAACTACAAAGTTGTCACGAGATGATGATGGGAAACCTGTTGATGAGAAGCTGTATAGGGCTATGATAGGAAGCCTGCTGTATCTTACCTCAAGCCGACCTGATCTGTGTCTGAGTGTTGGTATATGTGCTAGATACCATGCTAATCCAAAAGAGTCACATATGAATGCAGCCAAACGTGTTATCAAATATGTGAAAGGTACATTGGATTTCGGTCTTCATAACACCGTTGAAACTAATGTGAATCTTGCAGGTTTCTGAGATGCTGACTGGGCAGGATGTCTAGATGACCGACACAGTACATCTGGCGGGTGTTTCTTTCTTGGGAATAACTTGGTAGCATGGCATAGTAAGAAACAAAATTGTGTCTCTCTCTCAACAGCTGAGGCTGAGTATATCGCTCTCGGTAGCTGCTGCACTCAGTTACTTTGGATGCGCGAAATGCTTGTCTATTATGGTATCATCTCTGGCCCTTTTCATTGTGATAATATGAGTGCTATAAACTTGTCTAAAAATCCGGTTCAGCATTCGCATACCAAACATGTTGACATTCGACATCACTTTGTGAGAGAGTTAGTTGAGATGAAAATTGTGATCTTGGAGCAAGTATCAACTGAAAGACAACTGGCTGATCTATTCACCAAACTTCTGGACTATAACACGTTCCTAGGCCTCCGAAAGGCCTTAGGGATTGTGAATCTCTGAATAAGTCCTGTCAGAAGAGGAGAGCTGCTGTATATATGTGTTACTGCTTGTCGATATCTCACCACAACCCCAGAACCTTGAGCCAACAAGTTCGTTTGTGCAGCTTACTCCACCTATCTTCTCAACAGTACAGTCACTTGATTCGCTGGTGAAATACACTCATCTTGGACCAGAATGCTGCACTATTTTCGGTCTGAGCATTGATCACTGTCTGGATTGAATGTGGAAACACAGTAGAGACTGTGTGAAAATAAGCAGAAGGAGAATATCATATCTCACACAATGCAAAGAAAGTCAAAAAAAAAAAAAAAAAGGGGGAAAGGCCTGGAATGATGGATACTCGTTTGGGAGCTGGATGACACAACATTCAGACTCTGATTTCGATCACTGTCCGGACTGGGCAGGGTTGATGTCAATTCTTCGAGATAGCTCAGCCTGGAGCGAGGTGTGGCCCCACTTTGTCTCTAGTATTGACAACTGTCTCACTCACTTTAATTGATAAACAGACTCTTGAAGAAGTAAAAACAAAAAAAAGGATTACTGTGTCTGTCGAGTTGGAGAGACAGACTCACAAGATGTCTACACTGTGTTTCCAGACCATACGAATGACTGTGCTGTAGGAGCTAAGGTGTGAGTGAGGTGTGCGGAAGAATCTTGTCTGTGACAGCTACTCGACTGAGAAGTAGCTACAGACTTGGGTTGGTCTCACTAATTTCTATTAAAACTTCTTGGTGACTTAGTACGAGTGGGAAGCAATCTCTGTAGCTCTCTTCTGGACGCTAAAGGCATATTTGAGTATGTCTTCTGGCGAGTTGTTCAAGATACGGTTTCTTTTGCTTGATGTATTGCTCACGAGGATTAGATTATCAGTCCCACAAACTCTCTCTCTCTCACAAACGTAAGTGATGTTGGTACATGGTAGTTTTAAAATTAAAAAAAAAACAAAAAAATGCAACGGTTTGATTTTGAGTTCTTCATTCATTAGTTTTGGGTCATACATTTTGGGCCTATTTTTGTGTTGTCTAACGGGCTTTGTGAGTGTGCTTAGGGTTGGTTCTTGTGTCTTGAATGATTCAGCCGATCTCAAGTGTCACGCTCTCTCTCTCTTGGCCGGCGCACTCGATCTCTCTCACTAGCAACATGCAACCAGAAAGAAGAAGCTCGCGGCTCTCGAAGCTGAAGAATGTTGAGTCCGATCCGCCATGTGTCTCCCAGACAGCTCCGATGAACACTTCTGACATCCCTTAGGGATCGTGCCCATCCTCCCGGAAGCGACTTCGCCGTGGTGTTTCAGCTGGTGATACTGCACCTCCACCTGAGCACATTGAGCCAGAAGATGAGTCTCTCTCGGATGAGGACTCCTCCAACGACAACCCCGATGAAGCTCTGGTTGCAGCTGATACTCCTGAAAATCGCTCCAAAGAACCGAGATATGAGGAGAGTCGGAATGTTTATCAAACTAAACCTCATGCGACCAAAAAGAATGCCCATGACTGGATGGTTCTTCTCAATGTCGGCGACTGAGCGTTTCAAAGACCTCCAAGGCCGGAAGTTCATTCCTCAGCAGTGTATCTCTCTCATGGACGACAATGTCTCTGATGTCAGAATAATTGTGACTAGAGCAGGTTTGATTCATACTCTCACTGATATCGATCCATATCAGCCGAATGTATTAAGAGAATTCATCGCTAATCTCCCTGAGGCTGAGGAACGAGACGATGGTGTAGTTGTGTATGTCAGAGGATCTCTAGTTGATTTCTCTCCAAGTCTGATTAATTCTCTGTATTGTATTCCGGGGTTTGAAGAAGATCCTAACTGGATAGATGAAAGCATTGATGAAGTTTGTGGTTTTCTCACTGATGATAGAATAAGACGATGGGAGAATATGAGTTCGAAGTATCTCACTGCTACAAATCAGGTTCTGTACAAACTCGTCTGCTCGAACTGGATTCCCCCCATGAACTACACATCTATGAATCAGAAGCGTCTCAGGTTTGTCTACATGCTTCATCATCATGATGGATTCGACTTTGGGAAACTAGTCTACGATCAGATTATGGCAATGGCGTAGAAGACTCGTTGCATCATGTTCCCTACCTTGATTCAGCAGATTATTCTCTTCCAGCGTACTATACCTCCTGACACGCTCAATGATGAATTCACGGGAACACCAAAGTTAGTCGTCAAGGACATTAAGTCTGGTTGAGGGTCTGGAGCAGATTAAAGTGCTGCCAGTCTTGAAGAAGACATCAATCGCACCATTGCTGGTCTCAAAGCCATTCGAGTCCACCTGAGGAGTAAGGGAGTTGTACAGTTTTTGTATCGTTACCTACTGCTTGTCTAACAAATATTTTTTTATCTTAATGTGCACCTAAGCAAGGGGAGATTATGTGCAATATGTTCCTCATCCTGGGTTTGATGAAGACGAAGAGGAGGATGGAATTGATGAAGACGAGGAGGAGGATGGAGATGATGAAGACGAGGAGGAGTGAGTTGATACTGAATGACGACTGTGTCATATCTGAATTTCATTTGCAAGTTTAATGTTGATGTGATCTATCTTGTGGCATCTAAGACTTAGACTATGTGTATCGGTTGTGCTTTTTATGAACCTTATTTGCAACTTATTTAAGAATGTGTTTTCTAACATATTTAAGAATGTGTTTTTCAGCTCATGATTTGTGGTTTGAGTATTCTAGTTGACTCCATGGTCTTGGATATTTGTGCTGTGTGGTTGTTTCCAGTGCAGGGTGCTTAGGTTGTCACATTTAGATAAAAAGGGGAGAATGTAAGCTCAAGAAAAGGAGCTTGTCGGATCATGTAACAGAGGATGTGTTACACGCGTTGAAGGATGTGTAACTTGCTGTTACAAGTCAGTTATGAGACGATGACGAGTCGGCGCCTCATTGGTTCCAGGATATTACTTTGGCATGAAGCAAAGAAGATCTGGAAGATTTGGGCTTATCACAATATTAGGAAAATAGGATATTGTGTTAAGGGTATTTAACCTTATTACCTTTGGGAGATTTAGGTTAACGTTTAAGAGATTAAGTGGCTAGAGTAAGAGGGTTGCTCTTGCCAGCATTAGGAAGACGAGTGACCTGTTAGCGCAGCTCGTGCTTCTATTTCGAGAGATTAGAAATTGGTCCGTCTCTAGTCGTGTGTGACTGAGAGTAATTTGGATTAAACAGATCTAGAGAGATTATTTAACAGATTTCTAATATACAAGAAAGCGTTCTTGGTATCTCGTATTTTAGTTCCTGTTTCTGGTAGTCTCTGAACTTTCAAAGTCATCTCCAAACTCATAGCCAATAGGCTGAAGCTGTTACTTCCTAAGTTTATCTCAGCGAGCCAGTCTGCATTTGTTAGTGAGAGGCTCTTGATTGAGAATCTTCTTCTTGCAACAGAAATTGTCAAGGATTATCACAAAGAGGGTATATCTTCTCGGTGTGCCATCAAGATAGATATATATAAAGCTTTTGACTCTGTCCAATGGCATTTCTTGTTGAATGTTCTCCGTGCGATGAACTTTCCACAGCAGTTCATTCAGTGGATTACTCTGTGCATAACTACACCGTCATTCTCTGTTCAGGTTAAGGTGAATTGACTGGCTATTTTCATAGCTCTAGGGGTCTCCGTCAGGACTGCTCTCTCTCGCCATACCTGTTCGTAATTGTAATGGATGTCCTATCTAAACTCTTGGATAAGGCAGCAAGTGTTCAAAGCTTTGGATACCATCCTCGATGCAACAACTTGGGTCTGACTCATTTAATGTCCGTAGATGATCTAATGGTTATGACTGATGGGAAGGTAAGATCAATGGAGGGTATTATTGCTGTATTTGATAATTTCGCCAAAATCTCCGGTCTGCGTATCAGTATGGAAAAATCAACCATGTACATGGGCGGTGTACCAGCGGATATTCAGATGGAAATTGAAACTAGATTCCAGTTTAAAATGGATCAGCTTCCAGTGCGCTACTTGGGATTACCTCTTACTACAAAGAGTATGAACAACAGTGATTATCAACCCTTCCTTGAGACAATCCGGAATCGTATTAGCTCCTGGAAGAACCATTTCCTATCATATGCAGGCAGGCTCGAGCTTATGGGCTTGGTGTTGTGGAGCATTGCAAGCTTCTGGTTATCCGCTTTTCGACTTCCTAAAGCATGCATCCGAGAAATTGACAAAATCTGCTCGGTTTCCTTTGGTCTGGAAGCGACCTAAATCCCAGGAAAGCAAAGGTGGCATGGGAGGAAGTGTGTCGTCCGAAGGATGAAGGAGGGCTTGGCCTTAGATCGTTGATTGATATAAACAATGTCACCCTGCTTAAGCTTTTTTGGAGACTGGTCTCAAACAGGTATCACTATGGATGCACTGGTGTAAGCTCTGTAAACGTTGATATATCCGAACATACATGGCTAGAAGCCCCACTATCTATTATCCAAGCATCATGTGGAAGAAAAGAAGGAATGGTGGAAAGGCAATGATCACGAAAAGTAAGAATATGGTGCGCATATTTGAGAGTGGCAGAAGGAAAATGAGTAATACCCGAAGAAGATGTAGAAGCTATGACACTATGATCCGTGATAGTAGCACGTGAGGAACGAATCGAAGGCTCTTGAACTCAAACCTGAGAGTTAAAATTAGATATCAAATGTTGAATTTGTTGTGGTGAGAACTCATGTAATGTTGTGCGTGCACCACCACTAGTAACTTGAGAAGCTCCTGGTTGAGCATAAGCAAATGTAGAAGCTCCAACATCAGAATGAACATTAGCAATTGCATTTGCTCTTTGAGACGCAGTAGGATAAGTAATATACATCTGTTGAGCAGGACAAGTCTACGGCTGATGTTGAGAAGGCTTCTGATTCTTCTGATTCTTCGATCCATAACCAGCACCATTTCTCTTATAACCCGAAGGAAACCCAATCAACTTAAAACATCTCTGAACTGTTTGGCCACTCTTCCCACAGTGTGCACAAATCGGTCTTTGATTTTGACGCAGAGTATTGTAGGCTGTGTGGGAACCGAAATTCGCACTGTCGATTTCCATTTAAATAAGGA
>NC_027751.1:13981718-13983708 GCF_000695525.1 Brassica oleracea var. oleracea
TTCTTGGAAAATTCAACAACATCATTCGGACAAAATCATTAATTAAATAGAAAAAAAGAAGAGAAATTTGATACTACGGTTTTTCAACAATTACATTTCGAGAAGCGCAACGAAATGCATGCATATGGTAAAATATATTCTAAAGTAGCAAAGTTACATTACAAGAAAATTCTAAAGTACCAAAACAGGAAAACTCGACGTGAGCTTTATCAAATCGGTCTGAAGAAGTCAAAATCAATTTGCCTTCTTCTCTAGATGTTTCGAATTCACATAAGTGCCGGCCAAAAAACGGCAAATTCCTCGTCGTTTTATTCTCAGAATAATCAACACCCTGAGGCTATAAATCGAAGTTAAAATCACTAAGGAGTCCTTTGCTACTTGCTCTAAACCCTATTCACAAGAAGGTCCCTGTTCTTGTCCACAATGGTAAAACCATTCTGGAGTCTCAAGTGATTCTTGAATACATCGATGAGACTTGGAAGCATAATCCACTTCTCCCTCAGGATCCTTACGAGAGATCTAAGGCTCGGTTCTTGGCTAAACTCGTCGATGAGCAGGTATACGTTCTTCGTTTTTAAACTATCCAAACTTCAAGAATCTCAATATTTTAATAAGCTAATGATATTTTATAGAGTCATAGAATTTATTTTACTAAACTATTGTTTATTTTTCTTGGACACTGTAGATTATAACTGCAGGGTTTGTATCAATGGCAAGAGCAGATGAGAAAGGAAGAGAAGTTCTTGCCGAGCAGACAAGAGAACTGATTATGAATCTTGAGAAGGAACTTGTCGGAAAAGATTTCTTTGGTGGTAAGACTGTCGGATTCTTGGACTTAGTCGCCGGAAGTGTGATCCCGTTTTGTTTGGAGAGAGGTTGGGAAGGAATTGGGCTGGAAGTGATCTCAGAGGAGAAGTTTCCAGAGTACAAGAGATGGGTGAAGAATCTTGAGAAGGTTGATTTTGTCAAGGATTGTATTCCTCCTAAAGAGAAACATGTTGAACACATGAATCACATGGGACAGATAATCAGATCAGCTTAAACGTATTAAGAGTTAAGACAAGAATCATCTTTAGTGCTTTGTTCCAACGTCTTAAGTTTCTAATGCTTGTAAGCTTGTTTTATGTTGTCTAAAATAAAAGTTGGCTTGTTATACGTTTTTCTAATACAAAAATCTCTCTTATGGTTTGGAGAATTAGCTTTTTTGCTCTCTTTCATCCTTTCAGCAAGTCATAAAAGACCTTTGGTCCCCACATGTTCCCTCTAGAGCTTCTGATAATTAATTAGTTACAAATATTAAGAGGTTTACGTCAGTTATATAGATTGGGTCCCTGTGTCTCTTCTTAAGAAAACTGATCGAGATCTTGCTTTTCACATTATTTTTAGGCTTTTCTTGGTCACTGTCCTGATAAGGCGGAACGGTATAAAAGCTCACTGTAGCTCGTTGTAGCTCGTTGTAGCTACGTTCTGAAGCAAGACTTCCTAGTTTAATTGGTAAAGTTTATTCATTATAGGAGGTTTCAATTGTCAATGAAGCTTTGGTAACTTTATGTCTAAGGAGCATAAGGAATATGTTGGTTTTTTGGTGTGAGTTATTCATTATATGAGGTTCCTACTTCCTAGCGTTGACATTTTTTTCTGTTTTAGGTTTGAGTTTCTTTATAGGCTTTTTGCAGAATTGACCTATAACTTAAAGTCAAACACAAAACTAACCTCCTTTTTTTTTTTTAAATTGGTTTTGCCCTATTCACCCCACAAGTTCATATAATTTACGAAAATGCCATCAATTTTTTTTTTCTTTTTTTTTCGAAAATGACATTTTTACTCTCTCACCCTCATCATCTTCAAGTAATTACAAGATTGCCATTGTCATCAATACCACAACCACCATGAACAACCAATTTGAAGCTCTTAATGCTCCCAAAATCGATTTACCCTTCTTCTTTTTCCATTCTTGTGAACTAAACACAACATATCTCTCACTTTCTCT
>NC_027751.1:13986814-13988814 GCF_000695525.1 Brassica oleracea var. oleracea
AAGCCATTTTTACGAATATAGCCCCAGTAAATCGTCTGAGTCGTCTGAGATGTTGGAAGTCGTCTGGACGACTGAAGTGTAAGTCGTCTGGTACCGGTTTATTTTAAAAATAATTTATAAATCTTGTAAAAAAATATTTTGATGCGTGAAAAATAAAAATCAAGTAATTATAAACAGTTTTGAGTGATATAAATTAAGATATGATAAAATTGATTTGTTTTGAAGATAGATGAGTGGAAGTAGTGAATCATGAAATACTTTGGTTTAGGAGTTTGGCAAACATATGTTGTAGTATTGTATGTTTTGTTAGGGTTAGATTTTGGAAAACTAAAATGTTTTTTTCAAAAATTATTTTTCACTTATATGTGTTTATTTATGTGTATAGTAAACACTTTTCAAGTTTGATTTGATTTTATGAAGTCTTTAATTAGATAATTAAGACTTCATAAAATCAAATCAAACTTGAAAAGTGTTTACTATACACATAAATAAACACATATAGGTGAAAACTAATTTTTGAAAAAAACATTTTAGTTTTCCAAAATCTAACCCTAACAATACATACAATACTACAACATATGTTTGCCAAACTCCTAAACCAAAGTATTTCATGATTCACTACTTCCACTCATCTATCTTCAAAACAAATCAATTTTATCATATCTTAATTTATATCACTTAAAACTGTTTATAATTACTTGATTTTTATTTTTCACGCATCAAAATATTTTTTACAAGATTTATAAATTGTTTTTAAAATAAACTGGTACCAGACGACTTACACTTCAGTCATCCAGACGACTTCCAACATCTCAGACGACTCAGACGATTTACTGGGGCTATATTCGTAAAAATGGCTTCTATTTTTTTGTTTGGTCACAAGGGGTTAAGCTGTAATTTCACTAGGCTTTTAGGTTAGTTTTGCATTTGATTCAAGTTTGGGTATAGGTTTGGGATTAAAATCAAGTTGTGGGTTAGTTTTGGCAAAAACCCCTTTCTTTATCCTGTTATTGCGGTTTCAATTGTTTCTTCTTTTGTTTCTCAATTTTTTATGTTATGGCTTATTTTCAAAAAAAAATCTATTTCTTTTATTCCTTTTAATTATAATCCGGGTTCTCAGACCGTAGATCCTGGAGGCCAGGGACAACCCGGACAAGTATCGGTTGTTCAATCCCTTTCTAACGGAAATTTACACAAGGAACTGAACTTCTACAAAATCACTAAGCTAACTCCGCGTTGGTGGAAATCTATTTCTTCCGTCAGCTTTTTATATTTTTTATCGTTTCAATAAGTATTCCGAAGTGAAAAATGACTTTGCGAGAAATGCATCATAAATTTGTGGTGGATTTAGTGTAATGAAAAATCCTAGAATTCCGTAAAAGGCTTATTTGCCAAATAACAAAAAAAATTGAGAAATTAGATTTTGGGAGAAAGAGAGAGTAAAGAGAAATAGAAAGAGAAAATAGGTGAGAGAGTGAGGTTTTGGTTATTTAGTGAATTATACTCCTTCAGTTTCGATTTAATTGTCATAGGGAAAAATTTTTGTTACAAAATAAGTGTCATTTTAAAGTTTCAATGCAAAATTTATTAATAAGATTCTCCACTTTATTTTTCTATTAGTTGAAATATAGTTATATGTATAGGAAATTATGTTTTTATTTTAGAAATATACAAAATCATATGTTTTCTTCTATAAACATGTTGATCCGGAAGGAACAAACAAACAAATATCATAAAAGTAATAAAATATCTTGACTCCATCCTTCTCCCAGTTTAATTGTCTTAGAATATGAAAAAGATTTTAGTAGCAATAAGTTTGTTGCATTCAAACCGATATTTTCAAGATATGAGATAGTGATGCTTCTTCTCACATAATCCGTTGAGGAAAGCAAATAAAACTTTCTCAAAAGAACAATACTTAGGTTCACCCCTATGGTGAATGGTTAAATTCATCACACTCTTCATAACCAACCAAAATGCCATGTAGGAATAGTTTAAAA
>NC_027751.1:13988914-14004770 GCF_000695525.1 Brassica oleracea var. oleracea
TAAATCAATAAATCGAACTTTGTTGTGAAATAAATACGTAACTGTTGTTTGTTGTTACAAAAAGAAAAAAAAAACGTAACTGTTTCTTTCAAGAAAGAAAAACAAAACTGTTTTTGTTAGACAAATAGAACGTGGTTAGTGCTTTAATAAAATTAATTACATTTATATAAAGACAATAATAAGTGGTTGAAATAACTGTTGGACCCTACTTTTATCAATGGGTCACACTGATATTTTAATAGAATAGATTGTAGAGGTTGGTCAGGGCGGAATAAACTCAAATAACTATAAACCAGATATGATTTTACTTTTGGAGTGGTTGATTTGATATAGGTCTATGTAAAAATTGCAAGATAATGTTGTGCAATAGAAATACATCTACAGACGGGGAAACAAAATAAAATACATCTGTAGAGAATGAAGTCAACCCTCTGGAAAAGAAAACAATTCAGTGCGGATTTTACACCTTATATATAAGAGTATTCCTAACATTATTTTGTTATAAATATTCCCAGCATTATTTAAGCTTTATATTATAACGTTTTAAATCTATACTAATATTTGAGAAGTGAATTTGTTGATTTGTCATGTTCTCCATATTTTTAGGCAATTTTGCTTACTTTTAGTGTTTTTATAGGTTTTAGATAAGTCATTGATTTATTATTAGTTTTTAGCTGAATCACTAATTTATTAATTTAAAAAATATCCGTAGTGAATTTTATATATAATTAAAAACGAATTTTGATTTAATAATATTAAATTTATATTTTATATTAAATAATTAATTATAAACTAATATAATTAAATTGTGAAAATTTATTTTAAGAATTAAGAGAATTCTTATATATATTATGTTACTATCTGAAAACACTATTTTTATTATAAAGTTAAAAAATTAAGATATAGAACAATTTATAATTAAATATTAATCAAACAACAATATTCATAGAAATATATTTTCTAACTATTTTTAATATATGAGTGTTTTAAAACCTTTTAACACAGTAATAAATATATAATTTGATGAATGTTTTTTGATATATATTAATAATTTTATGTTTGATTTAACTATTTGAAATCATAAATAATAGCTTAACTTGTGATTGAGTTTAAAACAAATTTTCTTTTAATTTCTTTTACTTAAAACCAGTTTAAGTTTAATTCGTGAAACACTATGACTTCAGTTGGTGACCACTAGAAGAATGGAAAAAATGAACATAATGAAAAATAAAATTTCATTCGAGGAATTGAAAAAATAAAATAAAATATGAATTTTTTTCAATTTGTTCCTTATCAAAATTGCATAGGAAAAATTTTACTTATAAATTCATTCCTCCATAGAGAATTTTGAGGAAAAAAATGGAATCCACCTTTCAATAATTTGACTAAAATTTCAATATAACAGGTATAAATTTTGAGGAACAAAGAATTCACCATAATTTTTTTCCTTCAACGTGGTCACCAATTAGAATTTTATTATGCCGATTTTTGGATTAATAAAATATAAATTAATAAGTATTCGTAAGATGATTATGTCCGTGTTTTATATAATATGAGATGAACGACATCAATCGGAATATTAGGTACGGACTCGACAGCAAGATTAATATAGAAAACGTACATTAACCAGAATATTAGGTAAACACACAATCGAGTCCTAAAACTAAAAGAAGAAACTCTAGCACTTGAAAATTTCATTACAGCCAAATTAATTAAGAAACTCAAAACTAGTTCACACCCAAATCAGCCAAATTAATAAAAAGAAACGCACTATTCACACCAAAATTAACCTGCTAGTTAAAAAATTATGTATTTTGCATATTACTTAATTTATACCCAGTTGCTATTGAGCTAAAAAAAATTGGTTTACAGTATTTATTTTGATTTTTTTTTTTTGATTCTTTTAAATAACGTTTAACGTTTCCACTCCTCCAAAACGTCATTACCTACGTATATTATATTTGATATAGTTCGCCTCTATATAAATGTTATTTGACATCTGTGGTCATTCCTACTCACATGCAAAACAATACAAAAAAATGGATAAAAGATGGAGTCTCCAAGGCATGACTGCTCTCGTAACTGGTGGAGCCAGCGGAATTGGGTTCGTTTTTCTACTCTCTAGCTATATCATTATCATATCTTTTCCCATAGCTACGTCCCCATTTTCAATGTAATGTCGATAACTTTTTGTTAACTATTTTAGGCATGCCATAGTAGACGAATTGGCTAGTTTTGGAGCTATAATCCATGTATGTGACATATCGGAAACACTGCTCAATAAAAGCTTAAGCGAATGGGAAAAGAAAGGGTTTCAAGTGAGCGGTTCAATATGTGACGTATCCTCTCGTCCCCAGAGAGAAACACTGATGCAAACCGTCTCAAAGATGTTCGATGGCAAGCTGTGCATTCTTGTAAGTTAATCTTAACTTTTTTGAAAAAATAAGTATTTGTAGGAAAAATACCTATTAAGTAGTGGCATATATAGTAAGATTTTGTTACTCTTTGGTTTTGTTCAACATAGGTGAATAACGTTGGGGGAATTCGCCTTAAACCAACAACAGAATATGGGGCAGACGATTTTTCTTTCCATATTTCAACAAACTTGGAATCAGCTTATCATCTTAGCCAGCTTTCACATCCTC
Source organism: Brassica oleracea var. oleracea (assembly GCF_000695525.1). NCBI lineage: Eukaryota > Viridiplantae > Streptophyta > Magnoliopsida > Brassicales > Brassicaceae > Brassica > Brassica oleracea. The sequence continues at coordinate 13,991,560 of NC_027751.1, forward strand.
TTTTAAAGGCTTCTGGATTTGGAAGCATTGTCATGAATTCTTCTGTTGGAGGGGTTGTATCAATGGAATGCGGATCCCTGTATGGTTTATCGAAAGGTACACCTATCGGAAATTAATCAATGACAATAGACACAGTAATATTGTGAATTTCTTTAAGGTTAATGGTTATTTACGTTAATAAGTTGGTTTAGTCTTGTGTGTCAAATTAAATTCAGAGCTGAAGTGATTATATATATGTGTGTGTGTGTTTATTCTCTAGATCTCGTCTTCACTGAAATAAGATTCTTAACACAGAAAATGATTGTTAAAAAGATACAGAAGATCCTAGAGTCAAATATAGGTGTTTTCACTCATGTTGTGTAACATATATCAAGAGTGGTATTTCTTCGTACACAGGAACAAGACCAGTTTAAAGCTATTTAATTTTCTTGATGGATCAAAAATCTTTGTCCGTTAGCTACTTCCAACATCTAATTGTTATCTTTTTGTTTGTACAGGAGCTATGAATCAACTAGCAAGAAGTTTGGCGTGTGAGTGGGCAACTGATGGCATAAGAACCAACTCTGTTGCTCCTAATTTTATCCTCACTGATATGACTGCACCTGTAATCAATAACACTCTCCAGTTGTTGTTCTTATCTATTATTTTCCAGTTCACACTTTGTATTTATCATTCTTATGTCCTATAATTTTGTGAATAATCAGGTTCTCGGAGACGCTTGTTACAGGAAGAGTTTGTTTAGTAGAACTCCACTTGGTCGCGCTGGAAAGCCAAAAGAGGTTGCATCACTTGTGGCTTTTCTTTGTCTACCTGCAGCTTCATATATTACTGGTCAGACCATTTGTGTTGATGGAGGTCTCACCGTCAATGGTTTCTCCTATCAGCCTAAGCCTTGAGCCATACTGGGTGTGTGTCTGAAAAATAAGAAGAAATTGATCCTTCTGTAGGAACATTATCTCATTTTCCATTTCCAAAAGTTGAGGAATCGATGATCCTTTCTACTTTGTTTCCTATATACACATATATAAACCATAAAATAATAATGAATAAAGACAGGATAACTTTGTTTTGTTTAAAGAAACCGTTTCTTATGTTTCGTGTTATACTATATATGATCGAGCTTTCTACTAAACATTGATTCCTTTAACTTTTTTCTTTTTTTTGAAACACAAGTTTACTTTAATTCAAACTCAATTCTTTCTGTTGCAATAAAAAGAGGTAATGTACTATTCTCTTTGATTGAAAAGATAAACTACACAACAAAGTAGATAAGATAAGCAAGATAGTTCTTCATGAGAAAATGACAGCAAATTCAAGATCAAGCTCGAATGCATCGATAATGTCTTCACAATAAAAACGGACAGCTAAGATAGTCACATAAAGAAGTGACGTTGAGAGCAAGTTATCACCATCAAAAAATACATAATTAGTCTCGATTGCATCTTCAGACCCCATACAAACGGTTACACAAGATGAAAATCGGTGATAAAACTAGACTTAAAGTTCGATAATGAAACCAAAAAAGACATCTCCTTTCATGGAAAGTAGGAATGATGGTATAAGGTGCTTCTCGCTAGAGACAGGTGAATATGAAACTAGACCCGATAAATAATTTCCAAAGAAGAGATATGACAATAAACAAATAGAAGAGATTCCACTAAACCCACTAGAAATTTCTGAAGAGCAGTCCAAACATTCAAGATCTTTAATAATCGAATCAAGACCTTTAATAAAAAAAAGACAAATTTGGATAGATTTAAAATCTTTTAGTAGCAAGTGTTAAGATATTAACACAAATCATGTAAAACTGATTAACAATGTTGTTATAAGATTGTTTAATAGATTTCTAATAAATCAAAATATGTTCGATTGTATTCATTCTCTTTTGATTTACCATCTACATCACTTACGACGATTTCACAAAGACTGAATCAACGATTTCACAAAGACTCCTCACAATCTTACACTCTTATCATTCAAAGGATTACCTAGAATGGTGAAAGCAAAATCATGAAAATTTGCGCAATTGACTGAACCTTCTAGAATAAAGCCCAATTATTAGGCCCGTTAAAAGTTCTGAAAAGGCCCATTAGGTAGACTGAAAACACTCGTCTCGTAACAATAAAGAGTGTGACAATAACTACACAAAAAGGACCAATCAAATCAATCTGAATCATCATCTGACAGAGCCGGTCGTCTCTTCTTGTCTCCCTCTCCTCCTGGCAGCTCCACAACGCCGCCGAAGGCAAAGAGCTTCACACTTGAAATCTCCGCTCGTTTTAATCGGAGATGGCGGAGAAGCCGGCGCAGGAGCAGGAGCAGACGAGAGCGATGGAACCGGCGGTTCTAGACGATATAATCCGGCGATTGGTTGAGTTTCGGAACACGAGGCCTGGATCGGGTAAACAAGTTCACCTCAGCGAAGGTGAAATCCGACAGCTATGTGCTGTCTCTAAAGACATCTTTCTTCAACAACCCATTCTCCTCGAACTCGAAGCTCCCATCAAGATCTGCGGTCTGTTTCTCGCCCTCTTTACTCAAAAATGTGTTTTATTTTTCCTTTTTTAATTTTTGTTCTCTTTCTGTTGTGTTTTTATTTTGTAAAGAAATGGTTTGAAGTAGACTAATTTTTGGTTTTTAGTTGTTAGTGCATGTTGAGATATATGTATGTAACAATTGGTAGTTTTTAAGTTGTAATTTCGAGCATAAATGTTGTTTTGGCCCTTTTAAGTGAGTCAATAAATTTGTGAAAATGGTCTTTTGAGTTAATAACTGTAAAATTAAAGCGAATGGGTGGTAAAATTGTGGATTTTTTTACGTGAAGTTTAGTAGTTATGTTATACTCTGTAAGTAAGATTTTCTGTAACTAGGATTTTCTAGAGTATGCATTCTTATTAAGAATTTAATAAATGTTTATAATTTAATTTATTTTTTACTTTATTATACACTTTCCATCAATGAAATTTAATTAATTAAAATATTCTCAATTAATGTTCCTCAAAAGTATAAAAAAATACTTTAACGATATAAAAAATCTATCTTTGTGGAACAATAAAAAAAGCTAAAACATCTTGCTTTCGGAAACGGAGGTAGTAAGATTTAAACAGGATTTTTGTATATGTTAACTAGTTTAAGTTACTGAATTTTGATTGGTTCTCATGATATAGAGTTCTGTCTTTACTTTTACAGGTGATATTCATGGGCAGTACTCAGACCTATTGAGGCTCTTTGAGTACGGAGGCTTCCCTCCCGACGCCAATTATCTCTTCTTAGGTGACTACGTCGACCGCGGCAAGCAAAGCCTTGAAACCATATGCCTTCTCCTAGCTTACAAAATCAAGTACCCTGAGAACTTCTTCTTGCTGAGAGGGAACCATGAATGCGCCTCCATCAACCGCATCTACGGCTTCTACGACGAGTGCAAACGCAGGTTCAACGTCAGGCTCTGGAAAATATTCACGGATTGCTTCAACTGTCTTCCCGTGGCCGCCTTGATCGACGATAGGATACTGTGCATGCACGGTGGGATCTCCCCGGAGCTGACGAGCTTGGACCAGATCAGGACCATTTCGCGTCCCTTGGATATTCCTGACTCGGGTTTGGTGTGTGATTTACTTTGGTCGGATCCTAGTGAAGACGTCAAGGGCTGGGGAGCGAACGACCGTGGCGTTTCGTATACTTTTGGAGCTGACACGGTTGCGGAGTTTTTGCAGAAGAATGACATGGACCTTATCTGTCGTGCCCACCAGGTCTTTCTTTAACTCGTGTTATCTGTCTTTTAGTTACAAAACTGTGCAAGCTTGATCTGAGTGTGTTTTTGTGCTCTTTGTGTGTGTGTGTTTTAGGTAGTTGAAGATGGGTATGAGTTCTTTGCGGAAAGACAGGTTGTGACTGTGTTTTCAGCTCCAAACTATTGCGGAGAGTTTGACAATGCTGGCGCAATGATGAGCATTGATGAGAGCTTAATGTGCTCCTTCCAGATTCTAAAGCCTTCTGAGAAGAGATCCCCATTTCAATGACAACAATTATCGGGTCACCACCATGCTTCAAATTAACAACACTCCAAAAGGTTAAACCATTTTCTTTTGTTATAGTGAACCCACTGGTGTGTCAACACTTATTCCCACATATCCTGCTTCAGGTTTAGCCAGTTCACAGTATTTTGCTCTTGGTTTCTGCAGTTTTATTTTAAGTCAACCTACCTATTAGGGTGTTATCGCATACATTTGCTCATGTTGATTATAATTTGACATGAGGGACAAGTAGTTAAATGCAAATACACTAAGAGTTGCTCGCAATATTTATGACTGTTGTTATGTGGCTCAGCTTTTGCTTTATGTTTTGTTATTTTAATTGCTGCAGCTGCACTCTGGTGAGAGAAGCTAGAGCCAGAATTTAATGGTGAAGATAGATACATTGCGTAGCAAACACGTCTCGAAACAGAGTAACAACTCAGGTTTCTGCTGTGATGTGTGTGTTTTTTATATCTTCGTTCTATATACTTACTACTAGATTCTCATTTTTACCCTCTCTTATTTATTATGAAAACTAACTCCTTTTAGCGTCTTAGTTTCTTCACCATAGCTCGCAGATTCTTGTATGATAATAACAAAACCATAAATCCATAATCACCAGGTTTTATGAGTACTATTCACCAATTTTTTCACATATGATGTTAAATGAAAAAAAAAAACTGTGCTACTGAGGGTTAACAATGAAAAGAGTTTGCATGATGACCACTCTAGTCTAGAGAGTATCCTATGTTTGATTTTTAGTTGATTAACTTGTTTCTCGACCGAACAAAACAGATTATTTACCGACTGTAAGCCAATTCGCTAATCAGATGATTCCTTGGTGTTTTTCTTGTCTGGTCTACCTTAGCGATAGTGTTTTTGCCTCCTCTTGTTCTATTGATTCAAGAGACTTTCCCACGTACGCTGATGATTTCAGTTAATCTTTCAAACCTTTAGTGATACAAGTTTTTGTTATCATATCCCAAGCAGCCCCTCTAATTTTCTTCCTTTCTATGGCGATTTGGGGGTAAGATCAAATCTATAACCTATAGCTTCCTTGAAAGAGAAACGCCTTAAATCTATCAGAATCATTGTGCTTACAGTACTGACTATCATATCATCGTTTACTCACACAAAGTCTGGGAACTATACTTATCAACTTTTTGTTTTACATGGACTGATAAATATCTCAACTCTGTTTCTTAGGCAATTGACTTGCAGCGCACCAAAGCTGTTGACAACATGTTTGTTTATGTTACTTGAGGATCTTTGGCACGAACAAGGGTTCAAGAGAAAGGTCTCAATCTCAAAAACTCTCCCTTCTACCTCTTAATATTAAAATCTTAGTCATAAGAAGTTAAGAACATCATTTGCAGCAGCCAAAGCTGTTGGTCTGATAATCTAAAGCCAGTTTGATGTTTGAATCTTTCTTACCGTCTGTCTTAATCATTAGTTACAGCTACTGGTCGTAATTGCATTCAGTCGTCTATAAGATCCAATCTCATGTCTTTGCCTTGCGGCACAGATAAATCACCTCTTCCATGTATTTAAAAGCCTAAAGTATTAACTCCATTCCACGTGAACTTTCTAGTTTTTTCTTTAAGAGCACGTTTAATGGGGGTTTTTAGGGTGGAGTTCTTATCGGAATATAAAAATCTGTCTCTTAACTTTTAATCTTATTTAAAAACCGGTTCTTAGGTTTTTTGGTTAAAAGTTAAGAGATGGATTCTTATATTGCGCTAAGAACCCCACCCTAAGAACCCCGTGTTTTATTTAAGAACCAGTTCTTAGCTTTTTTAGTTAAAATTAAAAGATGGGTTCTTATATTGCGCTTAGAATCTCACCCTAAAAGCATGATTATTGGGGAGTTTTTAGGATGAGATTTTTAGCGGAATATAAGAACACGTCTATTAACTTTTAACAAAAATTTTAGCGGAATATATGAACATGTTCTTAGTTTTTTTAATTAAATGTTAAGTGACGGGTTCTTATATCCCGCTAAGAACCCCGTCATAAGAACCCCTAATAATCATGCTCTAAGAACCTCCGGTAAACATGTTGTTGGTAGCAAAATATTTTTTACATGAAACTTGAATTAATTATAATCCGTGTGAGAAACATTTGGTTTTCTTCAATTTAATTACTATTACCGAAAAGACTTTCAGGAATGAGAAGAAAAAGCTACTCATCCCCTATAAACTACTAACCCTTTTGTCATAAAACCGAGAATTTGCTGCATTCCATCACTCATTCCAAGAACAACCAAAAAGAACTGAAAAAAGGGGAAGTTAAAGCTGCCGTCTTCGATGGGAGTTGTCAAGTAGTAAAAGGATTAGTGTCCAGTGACGTGTCCTTTCCTTCTGAGATCAATCACAACGACACTCACGTTGTCACTACTGTGTCTCGCCAACGCCAGCTTCGTCAGCAATACTGACGCCTCCATGCACGCTTTGTCCGAGATAGTCTCCACCGCTTGTTCCGGAGTACGTCGCCGTTTCCGACCACCACTGAGACACATACGCGCCACAGAGCAGGCTGTCTCGTTTGACACAACATCCCATAAACCGTCGCTGGCTAGAATAAGGCAGTCGTCGTCCGTCCTGTCTGTTACCGTTACCTCCGGCTCACAAGTCACGTAAGGTTTCAAATAGTTGTCTCCTATGGCGCGTGACATCGCTAAGACTCCTAGAACTCTCGGACAGTCCCAGTATATGACTCGTCCTCCTGCTCCTTCGATTCGGTCCAACTCGTCTGGACGGTCAGGCTGTGTTTCATTTTCATACAAACTTTTGAGTCAAATCTAGAATTATGATTATTACCACAGCACACGAAAGTACAAAACAGAGCTTTCCAAGTGATCTATGATATTTGTTCAAAAAAAAAAGTGATCTATGTTGCGCATCTTGAGATTTATAAATATTTTAAAATAAATCATTTTAATAACTTTTCTTATATAATTTAGAGATCACAAAATTTATAAATGTTACTCTTTAAAATTTAGGAATCAGATAAATATTTCATTAGGTTTAACCCATAACCGGCCATGTCTATGTTGGCTTGTATCGCTAACGAAAACAAAATGAAGAAACATGAGTTAGATATTCACTAGCGATCAGTGTTCGAATCTTCCTACTGCAGTATTAGTATTGTTTGGTTACCCTAGATACCTTCACTCACAAGAAAGATTAGATTCTTGGCATGTCTCTATATTAGTCTCATGTAAAGATAGAAATAGAAAGATAGTAACCTTGTGATCTGTCGATAGAGGGAATGGTTTTCCATTCCGGCAGAGAACTGCTCTGGAATCGCCACAGTTAGCAACGACGATCTTATCCGGCGTAATGATAGACACGACGGCGGTTGATCCGACAGCATCACAATCCGGCGTTTGAAGCTCACATTTACAATTCGCACTCACTACTGATTCACTCAACAACACAACCTCTTTATCCATGCGAGTGAAGCTACGCTCCATGGTCTTTCTCCACTCGTGCTCCTCTTCTTCCCTGTCAGAGTGCAGCTCCTCTTGCACCAGCTTGTGAAGTCTCTCCCTACACCTCGCTGCAACCTGAATAACAAAAACGGCGTCGTATGAGCTACAGCTGATTTTTATTTTTTGTGAGTAACATACAAGTTTGGAAATAGACAACGACGTACGTGGGAACAACCGTGACCGTCGTAGACACCGAAGTAGTGTTGGGGATACTCCGAATGAGAAGAAAACGAAGGATGAATCGCCACCGCATCTTCCATCTCTCTTCTTCTACCACACACCAAAGAAACGCCGTATCTCGGACTTGCCTCCGTCACCGGAGACTCACCGGAGACGTTCTCATTTCTCACCGTTAAAGCCTCCAGTTTATTACGCTTAAAGTTTTTCTTCTCCCATTCTTCTTGCATCACCACCGTCTTATCCATCGGAAACCTCTGCCTCCTCCCTGAATGTAACGGTCTTGATTCATACGCCGACGCATCGGTCACAACTTCGTAACATATATCTGCCATATGTTCGATCTCTTTTTTTTCAAATCAAGAAGAACAAGAAACTGTTTCTCCGATGAACAAATAAAAAGTTGAATGTTGTTTAGGTTACTTGCACGTGAAGGAAGACTAGGAAACGATTCAATTGAACACAATAATATTGTTACTCCTACACGTTGCTCCACTCTACCTCATTTATACACAGCTCTGCCTCTTCATAAACTACTTTCAGTTTTGGTTTACTTTTTAAGAACGTGACGTACTTAATGTTTTAATCTGGACCGTCGATACATAGAGGAGTACGGTTATTAAAACATAAGCCACGTAAGCGTCACGAACTAGTGCGAGATTCGTGGTCCAATGAAAATAGGACAGGAAGGTTTAGAGCAAGTTCCTTTCGCGCCACGACCGGTGCTGGTTCTTCGCTTCAAGAAGAGCTTTTCCCCCAAATACATCTTTTGTATACGGTATTTTAATACCTAAAAGGAATTTCACTACGTTAAACTTCGTATTTGATTACCATATAAGTTTAAATTTCTATATAAATTATGTTTACCAATCAATACCTAACAAATGCCGATGATGTTTGTGTTTTCTCGTAGGCAGTAGACACGTAAACAAATAAAACCTTAATATATATAAAGATAACCTTGTATCAATTATTATTGTCTTCATAGACCAGTGAATCATTGGAAATTTAATATTTCGGACAGTTAATCAACTTTGTTGTGATGGCACTATGAGCAATTTTAAAATATCGAAAAATCTAATTTGAAAATGTGTTTTTTGTCCACACGTCGTCGAGATGAAGTTGGCTTGAGAGAGAAAATGTTAAGCTTTGTACAGTTTGAATTCTCATTGTTCTCCTCTGGAGCTAATGATTTTATCATTTACATTTTTAATGGATAACTAGATTTTCACCCGAGCTCGTATATTTTTTGTTTATATTTTTTTCGTTAGAAATGAAATTTTCATATTTGTGTTCTTGTAATCATATTTGTGGTTTTCTTTGTAATCATATTTGTGTATAATATTTTTTAAAAATTATTAGTAAGAATTTTTGATAAATGTATTAAATTTGTGAGGTAGCAAAAATATACACTTGTACCATAGTCATTTCACGCATTAGTTTTGAATTTTTTTTCTAAACGGTTGTAAATTTGTTATTTAAAAAAAATAAATAAAGCATAGTTACAAATTTGTTTAGTAATTAAAAAGTAATAAAATATTTGTAAAAAAAGTTTTCCATTAAATTTTCATCATTTGATTTTATATATTATGATTTATAAAATGTTATTATTACATATAATAATTTATGATGTAAATAATAGGTTTATAATGTTTGATCCAATGTAAATGAAAAGTCCACTTTAATAGGATAGATTTGGTTAGCTGAAAAATAGGAGTTGCCTTGCGGGTATTAACCGTAACAAACCTATCTATACACAAATTTGATTTTTTTATACGGCATCTTCCCAAAATTTCGTTTTACATTCATAATACCTCCTTAAAAGTAGGACTTTAGTGGTTATGGAACAATTTTTTTTCTTAGATGTCGTTTAATTAAAAGTCATATAAGCAGTTACTTATTAATGCTGTATTATTTTAAATTGGACTCAACTATTATCAATTGGGCATGTTCCTGATTTAATAGTATTGATGTTTGTGTTTTCTCGTAGGCAGTAGACACGTAAACAAATAAAACCTTAATATATATAAAGATAACCTTGTATCAATTATTATTGTCTTCATAGACCAGTGAATCATTGGAAATTTAATATTTCGGACAGTTAATCAACTTTGTTGTGATGGCACTATGAGCAATTTTAAAATATCGAAAAATCTAATTTGAAAATGTGTTTTTTGTCCACACGTCGTCGAGATGAAGTTGGCTTGAGAGAGAAAATGTTAAGCTTTGTACAGTTTGAATTCTCATTGTTCTCCTCTGGAGCTAATGATTTTATCATTTACATTTTTAATGGATAACTAGATTTTCACCCGAGCTCGTATATTTTTTGTTTATATTTTTTTCGTTAGAAATGAAATTTTCATATTTGTGTTCTTGTAATCATATTTGTGGTTTTCTTTGTAATCATATTTGTGTATAATATTTTTTAAAAATTATTAGTAAGAATTTTTGATAAATGTATTAAATTTGTGAGGTAGCAAAAATATACACTTGTACCATAGTCATTTCACGCATTAGTTTTGAATTTTTTTTCTAAACGGTTGTAAATTTGTTATTTAAAAAAAATAAATAAAGCATAGTTACAAATTTGTTTAGTAATTAAAAAGTAATAAAATATTTGTAAAAAAAGTTTTCCATTAAATTTTCATCATTTGATTTTATATATTATGATTTATAAAATGTTATTATTACATATAATAATTTATGATGTAAATAATAGGTTTATAATGTTTGATCCAATGTAAATGAAAAGTCCACTTTAATAGGATAGATTTGGTTAGCTGAAAAATAGGAGTTGCCTTGCGGGTATTAACCGTAACAAACCTATCTATACACAAATTTGATTTTTTTATACGGCATCTTCCCAAAATTTCGTTTTACATTCATAATACCTCCTTAAAAGTAGGACTTTAGTGGTTATGGAACAATTTTTTTTCTTAGATGTCGTTTAATTAAAAGTCATATAAGCAGTTACTTATTAATGCTGTATTATTTTAAATTGGACTCAACTATTATCAATTGGGCATGTTCCTGATTTAATAGTATTGATGTTTGTGTTTTCTCGTAGGCAGTAGACACGTAAACAAATAAAACCTTAATATATATAAAGATAACCTTGTATCAATTATTATTGTCTTCATAGACCAGTGAATCATTGGAAATTTAATATTTCGGACAGTTAATCAACTTTGTTGTGATGGCACTATGAGCAATTTTAAAATATCGAAAAATCTAATTTGAAAATGTGTTTTTTGTCCACACGTCGTCGAGATGAAGTTGGCTTGAGAGAGAAAATGTTAAGCTTTGTACAGTTTGAATTCTCATTGTTCTCCTCTGGAGCTAATGATTTTATCATTTACATTTTTAATGGATAACTAGATTTTCATCCGCGCTCGTATATTTTTTGTTTATATTTTTTTCGTTAGAAATGAAATTTTCATATTTGTGTTCTTGTAATCATATTTGTGGTTTTCTTTGTAATCATATTTGTGTATAATATTTTTTAAAAATTATTAGTAAGAATTTTTGATAAATGTATTAAATTTGTGAGGTAGCAAAAATATACACTTGTACCATAGTCATTTCACGCATTAGTTTTGAATTTTTTTTCTAAACGGTTGTAAATTTGTTATTTAAAAAAAATAAATAAAGCATAGTTACAAATTTGTTTAGTAATTAAAAAGTAATAAAATATTTGTAAAAAAAGTTTTCCATTAAATTTTCATCATTTGATTTTATATATTATGATTTATAAAATGTTATTATTACATATAATAATTTATGATGTAAATAATAGGTTTATAATGTTTGATCCAATGTAAATGAAAAGTCCACTTTAATAGGATAGATTTGGTTAGCTGAAAAATAGGAGTTGCCTTGCGGGTATTAACCGTAACAAACCTATCTATACACAAATTTGATTTTTTTATACGGCATCTTCCCAAAATTTCGTTTTACATTCATAATACCTCCTTAAAAGTAGGACTTTAGTGGTTATGGAACAATTTTTTTTCTTAGATGTCGTTTAATTAAAAGTCATATAAGCAGTTACTTATTAATGCTGTATTATTTTAAATTGGACTCAACTATTATCAATTGGGCATGTTCCTGATTTAATAGTATTGATGTTTGTGTTTTCTCGTAGGCAGTAGACACGTAAACAAATAAAACCTTAATATATATAAAGATAACCTTGTATCAATTATTATTGTCTTCATAGACCAGTGAATCATTGGAAATTTAATATTTCGGACAGTTAATCAACTTTGTTGTGATGGCACTATGAGCAATTTTAAAATATCGAAAAATCTAATTTGAAAATGTGTTTTTTGTCCACACGTCGTCGAGATGAAGTTGGCTTGAGAGAGAAAATGTTAAGCTTTGTACAGTTTGAATTCTCATTGTTCTCCTCTGGAGCTAATGATTTTATCATTTACATTTTTAATGGATAACTAGATTTTCATCCGCGCTCGTATATTTTTTGTTTATATTTTTTTCGTTAGAAATGAAATTTTCATATTTGTGTTCTTGTAATCATATTTGTGGTTTTCTTTGTAATCATATTTGTGTATAATATTTTTTAAAAATTATTAGTAAGAATTTTTGATAAATGTATTAAATTTGTGAGGTAGCAAAAATATACACTTGTACCATAGTCATTTCACGCATTAGTTTTGAATTTTTTTTCTAAACGGTTGTAAATTTGTTATTTAAAAAAAATAAATAAAGCATAGTTACAAATTTGTTTAGTAATTAAAAAGTAATAAAATATTTGTAAAAAAAGTTTTCCATTAAATTTTCATCATTTGATTTTATATATTATGATTTATAAAATGTTATTATTACATATAATAATTTATGATGTAAATAATAGGTTTATAATGTTTGATCCAATGTAAATGAAAAGTCCACTTTAATAGGATAGATTTGGTTAGCTGAAAAATAGGAGTTGCCTTGCGGGTATTAACCGTAACAAACCTATCTATACACAAATTTGATTTTTTTATACGGCATCTTCCCAAAATTTCGTTTTACATTCATAATACCTCCTTAAAAGTAGGACTTTAGTGGTTATGGAACAATTTTTTTTCTTAGATGTCGTTTAATTAAAAGTCATATAAGCAGTTACTTATTAATGCTGTATTATTTTAAATTGGACTCAACTATTATCAATTGGGCATGTTCCTAATTTAATAGTATTGATTGATATATTTAGAAATATTTAACATTTATTACAATATACTTCTTAAGTTTCAGATAGATGTAGCTATATAGTATTAAGTTAGGAAATAGATTTTCTACAAGAAAACATCAAAGATTCTGAGGGAAAAAATCGTCGGAATTTCGTCAGAATAACGTTATTCCGACGACATACCGACGAAACACGCCGTCGGAAATAATTCCTCGGAATTTCTTTTTTCCTCGGAAATCCCTCGGAATTTTCCGACGGAATTCCGAGGAAATAAATTTCCACGGAAATTTCGAGGATCACTTGTTTGTCGGAAATGTCCTCGGAATATACCGAGGGA
>NC_027751.1:14004870-14007119 GCF_000695525.1 Brassica oleracea var. oleracea
TCCGTCGGAATGTCCGTCAGAATACCGCTGTTTTCTTGTAGTGATTTATTAATATATACTCTCTTTGTTTCATTATAAGTGTCGTTTTAAGTTTCGTCACACGAATTAAGGAAACAATTAATTTTGTACATTTCCTATAAAAACACTATTACCTATACACCTAACCATATTTCAACCAATAGAAAAATAAATTTTGCATAAAATTAATAAATTTTGCATTGAAAATCGAAAACGACACTTATTTTGTAACGAAAAAAATTCTCTAAAACGTTACTTAATATGAAACAGAGGGAGTATTATTGTAGCCGGTTGAAAGCTTGGCCCATTTTACACTCTTGTATTCTATAGATATAAAATCTTGTAGTGTGTATTGTTTTTTTTTTTTCTTTTTAGTGGTATTTTTGTAAATTTTTCCATTTTCCTAAGTATATTTTAGAATTCTCTGCAACATTTCAATGGCCGTCATACTTTCATAACTGATCAATTTTTACGTTTTTCTTGTTGTTTACAGTTTTCAAAACATTGGTTATTTATTCTGTTAATAGGTCATGAAAAGTAACCGATAAATCACCTTCTCTAAACAACGCAACAGTTTCTTCAAGAAATCTCATCTGCTTTATATTCTTTGCATTGTGTCAATATTTATTTATTTTAGTGGTCATTCAGTTTTGTTTGCTTTTATTATGAATTCAACAGAAGTGGAAGTTTAGATATTATCAATATATAACTGTCTATGAATTTGAATGAAATGAGTCCCAAGATTTTTGGGATTAAAGCGGAGGATTAATAAAAAGTATTTACAGTTATATTTATATTTATATATAGGTCTAATGTCAAAAAAGTAAAAGATTAAATATTTAGCTGGACACAACGTATATCAATAGGTCATGATCCTAATTTAATAATTTAACTAGATCCAGATCCGCGCTGTGCGCGGAATTTTTTCTCAAGTCTTCGTTAGAGTTTTTAAATTAGTTTATACTATAATTGAATATATGGTTTGTGAACCATATTTATTTGGATATAATATATTTTCTGTATATGTATAGTATTGATGTGTGCTTTTAAATATAGCATATAGATTATACATGTGTTCATTTTAAACGTATAAACAATCATACAATGTAATTGGTTTATTTTGGTTATTGGATTGTAACATCTAATCATATAAGTGCATATAGTTAAGGAGTTAATTTTTTTTAAAGTAAATTTTAATTTACTTTATAAAAAATATTAGATTTAAATTTTTATATTTTATAACAACAACTTTCGCAATATCATATTTTTATCTATTAATTATGTGGTAATACAAATTATGGTTTTATTTATGTAATATTTAAAACCTCATGAGGCCCACAAAACATTAATTGATTAATTGGTAAGATCCATTAGTCTATAAATTAAATGTGTTTATGGACCAGGTCCAATATAATCTAAATTGATTTGTCCAAAAGGCCAGATAATTGAGTCCAATAACACAACAGATTTTTTTCCGGGAAGTAACAAAAAAACGTATCTAAAGTCAACAACTTTTAGCCATTCTTTTGTCGGTGAAAAGATAAGACACCAATATATCTTCGTCTCCCTCTGCTCTTGTTCCATGGAATCGATCCGCACGATTTTACTAATCTGACGACTCAATTCTTTGAGATTAATTGCCACAGATCATTTCCATCCTCATCCATGAGATTTCCTAAGTCGATATCTGTAAGATTTTAGGTAATGATCTTTAACCCTAAGTCGTAGAATTCATCTTATCTTCTTCTACTTCAAAAATTATAAGTCATAGGTTTCTTTTATCTATTTTCATATAAGATATACATGTTTTGTAAGTCTGTATCTTAAACGAAACTTCGTTGATTTGTAGCTGAGTCATGACAAACGAAAAGGCTATTTCAAAAGAAGCAAAACCTAAATCAATAACAGAAGCAAAATTCATCAAAGACAATTGCGAAACAGGTTATGTTTTTCAGCTTTTAATATCGTGATTTATATCTAAGATTAACTTGATTGGAGTTTTTGGACAGGTAACAATCAAGTATTCTTAAAAGGACTTAAGAAGAGTTGTAGACAAACCTGATTTAGCTTATACAAAAGATAAGTGGAAAACAAATATTTATATACTCACGTTTTATCTGTTTGACTTTGAAAAGACTTGTATTTCTTATACATTAGCTAATTGACCTCTTTTATATATGTTTCAGCCAGCTTCTTACAAATCTCTTTCAGAGAGAGTTCTGTCATATATG
>NC_027751.1:14009925-14019938 GCF_000695525.1 Brassica oleracea var. oleracea
CCACAGCCTGTTAGATTCAATTGTTGTATAGGCATCGACTATGAATTGTTGAAATAACCTTCTTGAGTAAAGCAGGGCATGAGACTCATTTTCTCGCTCTTGCAACCGGAAAGTAAAAAACTGCCTCATACTAATAGAATCTTTTTTGAGTTTCTTTGAAGCCTCTGTGACACCCTTCTTAATTCCAACCCTGAAACCATCCTCACCATACACAAATAATAGAGGATATTGAAGTGCTAGATAGGAAATATGAATCTCATCAATCCTTGTTAACATTGAATGAATGATTCAATGACAACTCTTTAATATTTTTCTTGGATGATCGTATGAATGATTCAATGACAACTCTTTAATATTTTTCTTGGATGATCGTATGAATGATTCAATGACAACTCTTTAATATTTTTCTTGGATGATCGTATGAATGATTCAATGACAACTCTTTAATATTTTTCTTGGATGATCGTATGAATGATTCAATGACAACTCTTTAATATTTTTCTTGGATGATCGTATGAATGATTCAATGACAACTCTTTAATATTTTTCTTGGATGATCGTATGAATGATTCAATGACAACTCTTTAATATTTTTCTTGGATGATCGTATGAATGATTCAATGACAACTCTTTAATATTTTTCTTGGAACATTGAATGAATGATTCAATGACAACTCTTTAATATTTTTCTTGGATGATCGTATGAATGATTCAATGACAACTCTTTTTTTTTTTTTTGACAACATTCAATGACAACTCAATACAGCCAATACACCCACACAAAAAACATGTGTTCTTTGGTTCACCCTTGGAGTAAACCTATAGATTCACCAATCAATAGGAATTAATTAATTTATATTTAATATCTTTTAAAAAATAAACAAAATATTATCAATTTGTATTATAATTTTAAAATGAAAATAAATAAAAATTAATACTAGTTACAAAAAAAATTAAAAATATTTTTAACGCCGTCATCAAAACACTAAACTCTAATTTTTTGGGTAAACCCTAAACCTTTGGGTAAACCATAAACCTTTAGATAAATACTAAACCCTAAATCAATAACCCTAAATTTTAAAAACACTAAACCCAAGGGTTTAAGAGTTAGGATTAAGGGTGTAATGTTTTTAAGATTTAGTGTTTTTGATTTAGAGTTTAGAATTTATCCAAGGATTTATGGTTTACCCAAAGGTTCAGGGTTTATGATTTAGGGTTTAGGATTTAGTGTTTTACTAACGGCGTTAAAAGTATTTTTTATTTTTTATTTTTTATTTTTTATTTTTTATTTTTTATTTTTTTCGACTAGTACTATTTTTTATTTATTTTTACTTTTTTAATTTTAAAATCATGATATAAATTGATAATATTTTATTTCCTTTTCTAAAAGATATTGAATATGAAATAAGTAATTCCTATTGGTTGGTGAATCTATAGGTTCACCCTACGGGGTGAACCCAAGAATAACTCCACAAAAAAGACTTATTTTTGGGTTCACCAACCAATATGATTGAATTATTTCATATCGAATATCTTTCAAAAAGGAAAAAAAAAAATTGTCAAATTATATTATATTTTTAAAGTAAAAAAAATAGTAGTAGTTACAAAAAATTTTTGTTTAACAATATATATTTTTAACATCGTCAGCAAAACACTAAATCATAAATCCTAGATCCTTGGGTAAACCCTAAACCCTTCGATAAATCCTAACCTCTAAATCAAAAACACTAAAACACTCAAGGGTTTAGGGTTTATGGTTTAGTGTTTTAGTATTTAGTGTTTTTATTTAGAGTTTAGGATTTATCGAAGGGTTTAGGGTTTACCTAAAGGTTTAGAATTTAGGGTTTTGTATGACGTTAAAAATATTTTTTTTTTGTAAATACTATTATTTTTATTTTTTTTACCTTTTTATTTTAAAAACATAATATAACTTGACAATATTTTGTTTACTTCTCTAAGAGATATAGAATATAAAATAACGAAATCCTATTGATCGGTGAACCCAAGATTACTCCAAAAAGAAAAAACAATAAATAGTTACAAAATATTTTTATCACCAAATTACATAGTTTAGTTAAGAGAACAAAAATGTAAGCATGTATAAATCAGGTGTTTAAGGCAAAGAGAAGCCCCGCAGGAAGGATATTTTCGAGTCTTTAAAATTTAGTGGCTCCTCCGTCGACGCAAATGTGTTGACCTGTTATATGTGAAGCCGCATGAAAAGAGATGCCATAAGCGATGAGACTTCGTTTGCTTCCCTAACACGTCTCATCGGTGTTTTACTCTCCACTTTTTATTTACTATCCTAGTTGGAATCGGAGAGATTTTTCATGTAAAGTAATCAAAATTCACTTAGTACGAAAAATCAACCAAAACCTTCTTATAAAACAGTAAAAATAATATCTTACATTGATAGCTAAAGGAGTTGCGATCAACCATGTACATCCTAAGTTAACCCTTATGTTGCCACTTTCCCACTCACAAGCGATATATAAGTTTCTAGCCAGCTGATTCATAGCTCCTGGAATGTATCCAAAGATTATGTTTTCTTTTGATTACCCTGACATTTCTGAATATCGTTAATGGAGAGTTTTTTTTGGATTAGGATTAATTAAGTATATCGTTTTTTACTATCATAACATCTAAAAAATGAGACACATTTTTTACATCAGAAACACACAAAACATATTCAATGTGTAAACATGTTTTTATACCCAACTGATTCACAAAAGTGTATCATTCAAATCAAGCTTTATATGTAGTTATTTAGAGTCTGGGATGGAGATCATCAATCATATACTACTAGGTTTGAAAGTCCAGTAAAGAAGCTTCTCTACAAATTTTTGTCAAGTATGCCTCTCTGTATTAAAGCAAGAAAACTGAAAGAACCAGAACTCCGGGTGATCATCCAAAGGTTTGACACAAGAAGACCACTAGTGATGCATGCATACGGCCGGTTTGAGTTTTTGGAGACCAAAAAATACTTTAGAATAAAGCTTAATAACAATAATTTTATAACAAACTGGGGGCATATGTGTATGTCCATGACCGGATGCAAAATTCATTTGATTTTCTAGCACGACCAAGTACTGGAGTTCTACCGAAAGACGAACCCGATTCCGCTGGTTCAACCGGTCACAAGAGAAGTCATACCTATGCCTGGCTCATTATTTTCATGGGCCCTATATATGTAAGTTACGTCAAAGAACAAC
The DNA here is from genome assembly GCF_000695525.1 of Brassica oleracea var. oleracea. Taxonomy (NCBI): domain Eukaryota; kingdom Viridiplantae; phylum Streptophyta; class Magnoliopsida; order Brassicales; family Brassicaceae; genus Brassica; species Brassica oleracea. The sequence continues at coordinate 14,013,138 of NC_027751.1, forward strand.
TAAAATAGTTATGCAAAAAGGTGCTAATTTTGTTAGTAAATGCTCCAAAATCTAACCAACAAATTGTAAAAAAATATTGGACCCAATGCACCTCTTGCACATGCCAAGAGCCAGGCCTGGTCATACCTTGAAAACTCCTATCTTTTAACCATTTTTTGTTTGCATGTGATTAGTAATTACCAGAAATGCCACAGATTATAGATATACAATGAATGATTAAGTTTGTATTTGTGGTTGTAATTAAAAGAGAAGATGATTTAAACATGTAAACAAATGGTAGTCCAGATAATTTGAAACAAAAGAAGACGGAAAAAATAACAAGCATCAATACATCTTAAATAAGATTGTACATTTAAGATGTATTAACTCTGGAAGTAGCTTTCAAGTCTCAACAATGAAAGTAAGAACTCATTTATTATGACAAACTGACAAAACGGGACAATGAGATTTTTTTAGAGAGAGAACTTTGAGAACTGAAGGCAAACAGATAAAACGCGACAAGGTCATTTTTAAGCATTTGGTTGATAGGAGAAACCGTTAACCGTAAGGCCTCCATCAACACAAATAGTTTGACCTGTGATATAGGAAGCTGCAGGTAGACACAAGAATACCACTAGTGATGCAACTTCATTCAGCTCACCAGCCCAAGTGGAGTTCTTCGGCATAATTCTTCCTTGAACTTGACGTCATCAAGATACTTCAAGAAACACAATTAAGAGGTTGTTAGAAGATTTGAGGTTGTTACATTCATACACACATAATATATATATAAAAAAAACTGTTTTATTTACTGACAGATTGAGACAGAGGAGTCTTGATAACATTAGGTGCAACAGCATTGGCTCTTATGCCGTCTTTTGCCCATTCACATGCCAGATTTCTTGCTAGCTGATTCAGAGCTCCTATAATGAACTTTGTCTTACGATTTGTGGAATCAACAAAATAAAAGTTAAACTATAGTGATGATTAGTTAGTCTCGCCTCTATAATTGTATTTTGGTTACCTTTTGTTAAGTTATAAATGGATCCAGCGGTAAATGATAAAATGCCTGTAATAGAGGACATGAAGATGATACTTCCATAGCCTGAAGCCTTTAGTAGAGGATGTGAAAGCTGACAAAAATTGAAAGCAGGTTCCAAGTTTGTCGAGATGTGGAAATCAAAATCCTCTTTCGCATATTCTAACGTTCGCTTTCCACGAAGAACTCCCACATTGTTCACCTAAGTTGAACAGAATGAGAATATTTTTCAGTTTTTTTTAAACGGATATGCTTTGTTGTTTCATGATTAAGATCATTTACTTACAAGAATGTTGAGCTTGCCATCGAACAGCGAGGAGACAGATTGTATTAATGTTTCTCTCTCGGAAAGAGAGGTAACATCACAGACTGAGCCACTCACGTGAAACCCTTTCTTTTCCCATTCGCTTAAGCTTTGATTAAGCATAACTTCAGATATGTCGCAAACATGGATTTTAGCTCCAAATCTAGCTAACTCCTCTACTATGGCATACCTAAACATTCAACAAGCATAAACTACTTAAAATCTTGACCATTCAAGAGATGACATAGAGAAGAAAGACGAACCCGATTCCGCTGGCTCCACCGGTTACAAGAGCAGTCATACCTTGAAGACTCCATCGCTTATCCATCTTTTTGAGTGTGACTAGCAATGGCCAGACATGGCATGTGTTATAGCGTGGATCAGATAAGTTTGAATGAATGAGTACATTTGGATGTGTGGTGGAAATGTTATCTGAGAGAGCATGGCAATAATGTCTATGTACGTTGTCCCATGCCAAAAAAATACTGTTAATGGTCAAAATTGTCGACAAGGAGCATCCACCACACAATGGTGGACTCCTTGTCCTTAGGAGTATTATAGTATTTTTTTTTTGTTTGAATAATTAAGGATTCTAGTTAAAAAAGTGTGTCCAATGGTGTTTTCTAATTTGGAATCTTTAGGAATAAAAAAATAATTTATTTTTTAAAAGTGAAAATTAATTTTTATTTATTGCATGATTAAATATAAAGATACAATAATTAAACATAAAGATACAATAATTATTAATCTTCATCACCAAATTTGTTCCAAATATGCTCAATTAAATCATTTTATAAATGTTGATGTATACGCCTATACCGAACATCATTCCGAATGCCAAACATATTATTGAGATTTGTAGGCCTGTCGGTTTCCACCTGTGAACTTCTGGTGACGTCTCCTTCTTCAAATTCAGACATATCATAACGAGTGTATCTATCCCGTTCATTTTCGACTATCATATCATGCAACCTATTATTCCCATCCGAACAGAGAGAGGAAGAGTGACTCTTATAATGACAGGAATGAAAGGAGTGACTTAGCTGCACTTGCAAATACAGCAGTACTCCGCAGGAAAACAGCTGACCTATCATGCCTATTACGAACAAGGAGAGGTACTTTAGTAACTCGATTGAAAGGAGAGGTACGGATCGAGCGTAGCTTTTGAAAGCAAAAAGGATTCAATCCGCCTTGCAGCAAATACACAGATGTTCTTCCCTCTCCGTCGAGTACCTTCCGTCCTTCATCAAATACTTAATGAGTTCGCCCAGAAAGAGGGGGAAGCTTGTTCTGTCGACCTTTGCATCAATTCCCTCTTTTAGTGTTAGCAAGTCTTCTCCCATGCTGTTCATTGACTCCCTTTGTCGTGTTCCTCTTACAAATAACTCTTGTTTAGGACATTGAGGGTGTATGATAGATTGGATAAATGTTGACCATTTTGGATATATACCTACTGTGAGGTAGTACGCCAACTTATACATGTGTCCGTTGACCACGTACTTTACCCTGGGAGGTCGACCTTCTAAAATGTCATCAAAACAGGAGACCGATCGAGGACATTAATATCGTTTAAGGTACCTGGAGGACCAAAAAAAGCATGCCATATCCAAAAATCGTGTGAAGCTACAGCCTCTAAGACAATTGTCGGCTTTCCTGATCCACTTGCGTACTGTCCTTTCCAAGTGGTTGGGCAATTTTTCCATTCCCAATGTATACAGTTAATACTCCCGACCATCCCAGGAAACCCTCGTTTCTCTCCAATATCGAGTAGTCGTTAAAGATCCTCCGGTGTGGGTCGTCGTAGATACTCATCTCCGAATAACTGTATTATTCCGTCAGTGAAATTATGTAAACACGAAAGTGCAGTGGTCTCAGCAAGTCGGAGATATTCGTCAACCGTGTCAGCCGCAGAACCATAAGCAAGCAGACGAATTGCTACCGTACATTTTTGTAGTGGAGAATGACCAAACCTCCTGGTTGCATCTCTTCTTTGCTGAAAGAATGGAATGTACTCTGATAGCACATGGACAATTCGCAAGAATAATTCCTTATTCATGCGGAAACGGCGTCTGGATAAATGTGACGAGAATGTCGAATCTTCGCTGAAGTAGTCATTCCATAAGCGGCCGTGTCCTGCTTCACGGTTTCGTTCTATATAAGCATATTTCCTTTACTTAATGGTTTGGGCCTCCACTATGCTGTTGAATGTATCTTCGAAGTATTTGTCGAAAATTTTGTCCAATCTTTCTTCGAGTTCATCGGATGAAGATGGTGACATATTTAGGTATCCTGCTTAAAAAAATAATATTTTTTAAAAACTATAAGTTCAAATTCTGTATAAGTTCAAATTATCTATAAGTTATTTTTTTAAAACTATAAGTTCAAATTATCTACAAGTTTTATTTTTTTAATCTATAAGTTCAAATTATATACAAGTTTTATTTTTTAAAACTAAAAAATTATCTATAAGCTCAAATTCTCTATAAGTTCAAATTATCTATAGTTATTCTATTATCATTTTTAACAATTTTTAATATGGTTTCTATAAGTTTTGGGATCATGTCTATAATATGATACAATTTCTTAAAAAAATACATGTTTATAATACTTATGCTACCACATTAGCCTTCTTATTATACGAATCATATGATTCAATAAGTCTTCTTCCATTAAACTTTAGTTTGGTTTGGTCATACATGATCAAGTAAGTAAAGAGAAGCAAGTACATTGGTTTCTATAAGTTTTAGTTTCGATTGGCATACATGATCAACTTTACTATTTCGATTGGCATAATCATGCCACGTCTCTAATGATCAAGTCCGGTAAATCCTTATTTACGGATTGATCCTTAGGTTATTTAGCTTAAATATGTTGTAAATAGAGGGTTTAGAGACTGAATATTTCTCTGTGTTCTTATTAATGATCAAGGGGGTTCCTTTATATAAGGATTACAAGATGAAGATAAATGGAAAGTATACATATCCTAATCCAACAGGAAATAGGAAAACTAAAGATAACAAGAAAAGGAAAACATCCTAATCCTAAGACGCTCTAAACCGACCGTCTCTCTCTCCTCAGACGACCGAATCTCTCTCCTCTTGGTCACGGCTAGTCGTGGCTGATGGGCTTTCTCCTCTTGTCTTGGTTAATGGCAAGCCACTCCATGATTTATAACACTCCCCCTTGGATGTCATAACCATACAGGATTTGTAGTACACTTCATGTTGCCTCATTAAAACCTTATCAGGGAAACCCAGTGGGACAAAACCATGATGAAGGAAAAATAGTACAACACGCACTACTCCCCCTGATGTGAACCTCAGTGTCAGTTCTACATTCTACGCATCTTGGTGCGTGATATTTCCTATATGTATAGAATGGGAGTAATCGACCAGTTTCATTACTGAACCGTACTTAGACCACTTCGACTTCTTAGGTCGTTTCTCATGTCCTTTGACATCGAGTGTCCCGGTAAAGCATATGTGCTAAGCAATGTGAATCACATTGTCCTCGGAGATCACTATTGGGTCTTTGCAAATTGTGTTTGCATATGTCCATAGTCTAGACGTGTTTGTCTACTGTCAAACTCTTTTCTTTGACCATTATAATCACCATCGACCATGTATCAATCTGGTCGATCTATGTTTGGGTCATAGACCTCGTCCATACGTGTCCACTACTTGTCTCATGAGTGTTCAAGATCAATGATCATTACTGTGAGTTTATAATCTCTAATTATGGCTCTGCGGCCGAACACTCTCATGGATGTGGACATCGATTTCTTTGCCTTAGGTAATGCCGTATTCATTATTCTTTGCATTCCTATCTTAATGATGATGATGGCGTCTCATGACCTTAGTTGCTGTGGATCACATCACACGCTAAGTATACATTATTAGGTCATGGACTTCGGCTTTCACGAGCTTATGGACTACAATACTTTATATCCGACAGGTAAGGATAGATTAAACATCTCCTCTTATCCTTGCGACAAAACTTTGTGGAGTTTATACAGCAGCAGACCGTTCTACTATGCCAGATCCTTAAGGGATCTGATTGTCGGATTGCAACCTGATGGTTGATCTTTTCTACTAGCCCGTGATCAAGAAGAAAGGCTGGACACCTTAAGCTGAAGGGCTGGACACATTTTATGGCCGATGGGCTTAAGAGCCGGACGCCGTTTAGCAGAAGGGGCCGGACGCTTTTAGCTGAAAGCCGGATGCCATTTAACTTAAGGGCTAGACGTCTTTAGTCGAAGGACCGGACGCCTACAGATACGTTATGTATCAGTCTACTAACCTCCTTTAGGTTTAGTACAAACATAAGGGATTTCAAATGTATATGGACTGTTATTGGATTGTCTTTTATACAACTCCAAGATCATGCGTGATCGCTTTCTTTTACATATTATATGCAGCTGCTTTTCAGTCCATGAATCAGCTTAGGAACAAAGCTGTTCTTTCAATTTTATCCAGTGATCCATATGCTGCTTTACTACATCATTGTATCTAATTCTTTCTTATGACCATACCATTGTCAATTTCAAAAATCTGTAGCAGCAACCACCACATTTGAGTTTATCTCCTTATAATCTGTTCCTTTGATCTCTGTGAGTACCTTGTGTAACAAGCTATAATCAAATGCTGTTAATAGGAAAACATGAACACCTTTACATCATGTACATCTCTCACGGTTTCTTTACTTCTCACAGGATCCATCTATTTCACTGGTTTATAGGATGGCGTTTCTGTATATATGTATATGGCCAATACGCCCATCACTTTCTTTAGATACTTTGAACCTCCACGTTTTATCTTTTCTAATCTCTATGATCTTTCATGATTTGTATGAGTACTCTTTCGTGGGTTCATGATCCTCGTTCATCTCTTTATGTTCAAGTGCTATAACTTTATGTATCTTTATACAAATGTGTGTGTGTGTCGACACTTTCATGTGGTTCCATTATGTTCCAGACATGATCTATAGATTTGAGATCTTATTGTCCAGGACCTTTGTAACCTAGTAGCTTGGCGTCCCAAGACTACATGGTTTGGTACCTTAGATGTGTAGCTGCGCAGCCTTTTCTCAATGTCTGTTTGGTTCCTAGTATGATCTCGGATCTATCATTCCGTGCACCATTCTTTTCTATCCGAGATCCCTTTATCTTATGGAACACTTGGCCTATCTTGTATAGACTCTATAGCAACTTGATTATGTCTCTTCTAGGACATTCATTTGGTGCTAAGCTGGTTAGTCATTTCTCGGGTCAGTGTCTGACATTTCAATTAGCATCTCAATTAGCTATCTTTACAATCTTTCTTTGGACGTCTTAAATCATAATTTCTAGTCCGAGGATCTTTGCCAAGACAATGATGGTTAAAACCATTCGTCCTTTTAACATTCTTTATCCAGCTTATAATCTTTCTCCTTTAATATTCAGATTCATTTGTTTCATGCAATCCGTACCTGGCCACTATTT
>NC_027751.1:14021513-14033469 GCF_000695525.1 Brassica oleracea var. oleracea
TGATTTTAATTGATCAATGGATCAATCTCGAATTATGGTTTAGGGGATCGGACTTATTCGAGCTCCGATTTACTCATTTAGGGTTTGATCTATTTGTCCTTAGGCTTTCATCTTAGAGATTAGGTTTAGGGTTTCAATCTTTACAAAACAACCAGGTTCGATTCATGTTCTCAGATTAAGTATGTACCTTTGTTTTGCAGGTCTGAACCGGACCACCAAAGATCTGAGACGAGCTGAGACGAACGGACGCGGAACGGCTCCTATCGGGTCGCGTTGCCGAGAGCTATCGCGAGCTTGTTTCTTCTCGCGGACGGTTGCGTCTGGTCGGGGATTTGGTCTGAGATTTGATATGTGGCTCGTCGTCTGGTTCCTCGGGGTTTGAGAGATAGATCGATTTTAAGTTGCGCCTGAATTAGGGTTTATGTGTGACGGATTTTAGGTTAAGTTTTGTCTCAGGGTTTTGGAGTCTATCGTGCTGATAACGTGTTGTAAATAGAAGGTTTAGAGACTGAATATTTCTCTGTGTTCTTATTAATGATCAAGGGGATTCCTTTATATAAGGATTACAAGATGAAGATAAATGGAAAGTATACATATCCTAATCCAACAGGAAATAGGAAAACTAAAGATAACAAGAAAAGGAAAACGTCATAATCTTAAGACGGTCTAAACCGACCGTCTCTCTCTCCTCAGACGACCGACTCTCTCTCCTCTTGGTCACGGCCACGGCTGGGCCTAGTCGTGACTGATGGGCTTTCTCCTCTTGTCTTGGTTAATGGCAATCCAATCCATAATTTATAACAAAATAATATTATTATAATCTAATTTGCCGGACGCTAAGGACTCTCGACGTTGCGGATGCTCTAAAACAAATTTTCTCATTTGTCTTTTTCGACTTGACAGAAAACGAAACCAGAAGTCAGAACAAAGTTTGCTTCATTGTTATAATTATGTGAGTTAGGTGAAATCAAAACAATTTTGATATTGAAAATTTATTCAGAGTGAAACCAAACAGTATATAATAATTATTGTCTGTCAAGTCAGCTCCTGTTTTCTCTACCTCTCTTTCGTGCACTAGTTTGCATATTAATTGGTTTGAATCAATCTCGGTTGCAGCAACTTTTCCTTGCATATGAGGAGGACTCTAGTGTCAATCTACTCGATTTCATAACTTGGGTTTTATCAACGATCGAAAGCAAAGTTTTAAAACAAAACATAAGCTTTGATTGGTGACATGTAATATTAGAGCTACGTTATGATAAAAATTATGGTTTGATGTAGTTTGCAGTAAAAACTATGTGGTAAAAACTTAAACACAAATCTACTTAAGGGTAATCATAAACTAAAGCAAATAAACTGCTGACCCTAATAGAGAACCCAACATAAAAAGAAAATAGATTTGAAAGAGGAAAAGGCTAAAGGAAGGAATTTTGAGAATGGTTAGTGAAAGGTACCAATGCTCTCTAGTTTCAAAATGGTCTTTGAGCATTTCTCTTAGTCGTGTGTATATGCTTATTGTTGATTATTTGGAGACTACTTTATCATTTTAGGGCTCTCCATTCTTTAACTTAGAAGCAATTACAAACTACTTGGATATCAATAAGGATGGGAAACTATAGGAGTTTCATTGTTTTGGGTTTTATTAATGATCAAAAGAAAAGTTAAAAACAAAACATAAAGTAAAGCACGAATACACTGCCACCCCAAATACAGAACCCAACACCAGAAGAAAATAGGCTTGTACGCTGCATCACCACCACGCAACTCTCAGCTCAAGCCTGCGGTTGATAAGAGAAGCCATTGACCGTGAGACCTCCATCAACACAAATGGTCTGACCAGTAATATATGAAGCCGCAGGTAGACACAAGAATGCCACAAGTGATGCAACCTCTTCTGGTTCTCCAGGGCGACCAAGTGGAGTTCTAGTGGACAAACTCTTGTTAAATCCGGCGTCATCAAGAAACTGATTATTCACAAGATTTAGAAACAAGAATGAGAGAAGTGTGTGATGTTAATTGGAAGGAGAAAAACAAAGTTGGAATGTGTCATTGATTACAGGTTGAGCCAGAGCAGTATAGATAAAATTAGGAGCAACAGCATTGGCTCTTATTCCGTCTTTTGCCCATTCACAAGCCAGATTTCTTGCTAGTTGATTCAAAGCTCCTGCACAAAACAAGAATGATAGAAATTAACCTTTTCTTTTTACCAAAAAAATTTGAATTCTCCTATGAATTGCGTCTAGTAATACTATATGTACCTTTGGTTAAACCATACATGGATCCACAATCAATTGAAACAACCCCTGCAACTGAAGAAATGAAGACAATGCTTCCAGATCCTGAAGCTTTTAGAAAAGGATGTGAAAGCTGGCTAAGATGATAAGCAGGCTCCAAGTTTGTTGAGATATGAAAGGAGAAATCATCTTCCAGATATTCAGTTGTTGGTTTTACACGAGCTGAGCCAACGTTGTTCACCTATGTAGAACGAAAACAAAAAGAAGAGTAATAAGAATCATATTGTACAAAATTTAGTTTTCCGAAAAGAATATCCTTCGTTACTTGAAACTTAAATTTGACTTACAAGAATGTTGAGCTTGCCGTTAAACATAGTTGAGACGGTTTGCATGAGCTTTTCTCTCTCGGAACGACATGATACATCACAGACCGAACCACTCACTTGAAACCCTTTCTTTTTCCATTCACATAAACTCTGATTGAGCAGAGTTTCGGATAGATCACATGCATGAACTCTACACCCAAAGCCGGCTAGTTCCACTACTATGGCATGCCTAAAATATTTACCACATAAAAAAAGAGATATATTAAATAAAAGCAGAAAACTAGCTAAATTTTGATATAAGCTAGAGAGGAGAAAGACGAACCCGATTCCGCTGGCTCCACCCGTTACAAGAGCAGTCGTACCTTGAAGACTCCATCTTTTATCCATTTTTTTTGTTTATGACTGGCGGATACAAGAGATACCACATAAATATAATTATATAACATATTATCTAGTCAAAGTAAATCAAATAATACAAGATGCGTTTCCTAATTAGCAGTAGGGCCTATTGTTTGACCACGGAACACACAGAACAGAACATGTGAAGCAGCTTTTTCAGACCACATGTTAATAGAATTATTGAAAATTCAGTAAGGAAGTTGCTCTACAAAAAGTTAAAAGTTCAAATTTTGTGAAGCAAGCCCTCTCTATTCCGAAGCAAAGAAACTGATGTACAAACTAGAATTTTTTTTACGAATATCAAACTAGAACTCTTTAACGAAAACTATTTGAAGAATTTATATTCTGAATATCACTTTTCTTCAAAAAAACAATTATCAAAAAAACAATAATCTTCTCTTTGAAAATAAAATATAGCTTTCATAATTTTTTAAAGGGTTTCCTCTTCTAAATCTACTAATAATAGCAATCCTAATTAATTCCAATAGATATGTCTTTTCATTATAAATTTGTTCATAACCGTTTGTGGTACCTTTTCGTTTATAACCGCTTTCATTTTCTAAAATTTTATTTTTTTAATTTAGGTTTTTCAGTTCTATTTATTATTTTTTGTATATTTTATAACCATATTATTATTATTATTATTCTTTGTTCCTCTTGTTTGTTGCAGTTAATCGTCAAAAACCAGTTGTTATTGATGAAAAAAGCAATTGTCCGATATTGAAATGGTATATGTAAATCATTTTCATATATTTTATTTCATCAATAGAAAACATTATTTTAAAGCTATAATCTATATATAATAGCAAACCCAATTTGACATCATCTTTTTTTGATAGGAAAATAAAGTTACAATCGTACGCTCAAGATTTGTTTGTTTTTATGATCTAAGGGTTATAAAGTTTCCATGCTCCAAGTGGCTTACGTCATCAAAACGATAGTCTCGGACTCTCGGGCATCTCTTCAGTGAATCGTCACCTTCTCACACTACACATCTCTTCTCTGAATCATCAATTATTTTGAACAAAAGACGTCTTCTTCCCCTCATTCGACTGATTCTCTGAACGACGCAACCATGAGTCACAATTCATTAATGGATACAATGCTTCACTACCGACATGCTTGGTCGTCGTCTTTTACTTTTGTCAGTTTTAAACTGAGGTCAACCTTTGGATTAAAAAGTGTGCTAATCTCTACCATTCCCTTTTTAACGTTTTTTATAAAATTATGAAAAGTTACTTTTGTTATTTTAAATGGGACGTGTTGTTTGAAAGAAACTATTCAGTTAAGAGTTGGCAAAAACAGTTACTTTGCTGACGTAAATCATTTTAAGTGAAGACAACTTTATATCCTTTAGATTAAAAAAGCAAGAAAATCTGATAGTTGGATTTTAATTTTTTTTTCCAATAAAAAAAGATGATGTCAGCAGATAAAGAAATTAGGTTTGCTATTATATAGGAAAATAAAGTTACAATCGTACGCGCAAGATTTGTTTGTTTTTATGATCTAAGGGTTATAAATCTACAAATGCATCTTTTTATACATTTTCGCTCATAGTTGTTTATTGTACTGTTTCACTTATAATTGTTTTTTGTCTTTTTAAAATTGTATTCTTTTCGTTTCTTATATAGTTATGTTATGTTGGAGATTTATGTGAACCATTGCAACCATTTAAATGAATTCTTACAATTGTTTAAATTAATATTTGCACTGTTTAAAAATGAACCATCATAACCTTTAAATGTTAACCATTGCAAGTTTTGGTGTTCAACCATCGCAACATTTGGCTACCAATCAACTTTTGAACTTAATTAATCATTGCAACCTTTAATGGTTAACAATTGCAATATTTGGTCTATATATATATATTGTAGTGTCAGCAATGAAAACTGCAACAACAAAGAAACATCAATAAAAAAGAAATGGTATGTTCATTTGGTACATTCGAGTGGAGTCTCTTGAAAATGCGGTTAGATTTAGGAGTATCTATTTCGTGATGATGCATCCTTCTCCACAAGTATCTAGGCCATTGTAAAATTGAATCCGTAACTTAATTCCAAATCAGTGATAGGGAAGATTGAACACCTTCAAAGACTTTATCGGAAGGATAATTAAAAGCTGTACGTTAAAGACAATGGAAAGAAACAAACAATACAAACATGTGGCGAACACATATCTATTGGAAAAAGTTGTCAAAAAGTTAAGATGTGTTTTGTCATCAACTCATCATAAATATGTATCTTTACATAAAAAAATATAGAATATTTTTTATCATTTTTTAAATTTTATTAGTTTAAAGAGTAATTGCCTCTTTCCATTTAAAAGTCAAAATTGTTTTAAAAAGTAGTTAATCAATAAATGTTTTTCTACAATTATTAGAGTTAAGAATGTTTTAAAACTACGTCTTTTCAGTTTTTAAAAGTAGTTAAACTAATAAGTGTTTTTACAATTATTAGCTTTAAGAATTATGTGTGATTATTATCTATAATAAAAATTAAATTATTTCAAAAATATATTAAAATATAAGTATCTTTATTTAATTATGTGTCTTTTCAGTAAAGGTACTAACTACCTCAAATCTGAAAAGTCATGATTGTTCGTATAGATTTTTAGAAAACTATAAATAGACCTTGTCTATTAGTTTTTTATAATATTTTAAAGTCATGATTTTTTCCATTATAACTAAATGTATCCCATCTTCTGATGACATCATCTTTTTTAAAGCATTGGTTCCATGGTGGTTTCCATTATAAGTCGACGTGTTGGCAAAATCTATTATGATTTGTACAAAGCAACAATGACTCACCATATAATCATGAAGAGTCGATGACCACTGAGAATTACCCCAAACTAACCATAGAAATTAGTTTGGACAAAAAACATTAGACGACGACTAGCATATATGCCGGAAAGCAAAATATAGTTAAACAAAAACAACAAATCTAGAATTGGCTTACTACATTATGACCAGAACAGATGCGAACAAATTTTTGATCAGAAGAGGAAGACTTTGAGTGACTGTAATTGTCAGAAGACAACAACACCAAAGGAGTACGATCGATATTTAAAAACTGCATATGAATCCATTCATCTCTCAACTCCGTCGATTTCAAATCTGAAAATAAGGAAACAAAGAACAAAGCAAAAAAGAATGAAAACTGCATATGAATCCATTCATCTCTCAACTCCTTCGTTGATTTCAAATCTGAAAATAAGGAAACAAAGAACAAAGCAAAAAAGAATGAGTATAACGGACGTCAGAGTCAACGCAACGCCAGCCGAAGAAATAAAAAGAGAAGATAAGTTGTGACGATCACAACTTTGGAGAGAAGAAACGGTACGGTGTTATGTGAAAAGAGCAATTTTGTTAATTAAGGATGCTAATAAACTAGTTCACAAGATGAACTTTTAAGAATTTCTAAAAATTGTCTATGTGTCTACGTTGCATGGAAGCGTGTCTCACGTACCGGTTCCTGGTTCCGAAGCGGAAACAGAGTGGAAGTGTGCCGGAATCGCGGTTCCAAAAAAAAACAAATATGGAAGCGTGATGGAAATGATGAATCCTATTTGGAAGCGTTTAAGTTTGATATTGGAATCGTAAATAAAAATAAAAAAAGAAAAAATTAAATGTTTTATGTTTTGTTTCTTTAACTGAAAATCCTAGTAAAAAAAAGAAACTGAAAAGACTACGACAAAGTCATCGTTCTCATCTGTTTTACACTTCTGAGTTTCTATCTTTTTTCTTCTCAGTACCAAGACCAAACAATCAATCAAGGCAATTTTCTTTAGACTTTATTTATTTGTTAATTGTTATATTCTTCTTCTCCTTTACACAAACATGAGATTTGTAGCTTTATATGTATCGTTCAATGATATTGATTGGATGGTTGCTAAAGGTTAAAGTACAACTGAATTTGCATTGTGAAACTAAGGTTAAAGTTCTATTTTAGTATTAAATAAGTGTAGAAAATCATTTTTGTGTTTACTTGCGTAGAGTTCAACGAACAATGCTTCATTATCACAATTTTTTTTTCAGAAGTATGAACCCAACTAATGATGCTGTGGATGACAAAGCCCCTTTATGGATTTATGTGAACACGATTGAAAAGATAGCGGGAGGGGGATTTGTGTGGTTTAAAGTTTACTTTAAACACTTTAATTTTCAGAATTTATTTTATATGTGGGTTTATATGATATATATCTACGCTTCCAACACGGATTCGCTTCCTAGTTTTTTGAAAAAAATCGGTTCTACGCTTCCATACGATTCCGCTTCCGCGTTTCCGCTTCCGCGTTTCCGCTTCCGCGTTTCCGCTTCCGTTTCCATGTAACGTAGCTATGTGTATCATTTCCAAAATATTAATAGATTTATATATTCCTCCTTATTTGTATGCGTGTATCTTTACATTACATTGATAAAGCCAACTCTTAATATAATTAACTTTTGATAGCTTGTCAAAAAAAATTTTTTACTGGCTTTCATATTAAAACAGAGAAAAAGGTTACAGAGAATTGACCTGAGAAACAGAAACAATAAAACAAAACAGCTGAGAAATAAGAAAAACAAAGACTCTAAATCCGATTTGAATCAGCCCTAGAAGGGGATGATAAACAGAGGCTCACAAGAAAGACCCAAGTAAAATGGTACGACAAATAGCAGACAGCTGTAAAATGGTTTGACACACAGACAAGTTGAACAAGCAACTCCGGGCCTTACATCCTAATGCTGTCACGCTGCTGTTAATCCTGAGAGGAGCTGGAGCTACCTCACTCAAGTCCACACTTGAAAAACCTCTGACGAATAAGCACACAGAAGGAGAGGGGCTTCATACCTGAAGGGCACGAGACACACGCAAACCCACTGGACGAAAAACGGGCGTTAAGGAAAGTTGCTTGATGAAGAGACTACAGGACCTGCACTGAGAAGAACAAGACTATATCTGCCAAGGGCAATCAGATGAGGCACCTCGACACTGGGATGATACGTCGAGGAGGAGTAAAACCATCCTTAATCGCGCCGTCGAGGAGAGCTCCATGACCACGAACCCGATAAGACACCACCCACGATACTTCTCGTAGAACAAGAGAGAGTTTCCTCTCATGAAAAGGGGACAGAAGAGACAGAACGAATGACCACAAAGATGAAGAACAAGATCCTGAAAACCCAAAAACCCAGGGAGCTCACGACCAGGAGACGGACACTCAAACACCAACGCCGTGAACCGGAGAGGACAAAGAAGGAGCAACTTGACCAGATAGTCGACGCCTGAGTACCAGACACCTCCACGCGCCTAAAACCATCCTTTCAGCTACACACGCCGCCGGGAGAATAAACCTGACACCGCCAAGATCTTCAACACAGTCGCGCGCTAAGCGAGCAAAACCCACGAAATCCAACTTGGGGATGATTGAGAAGCTGCTACCCCCGAGACACCAAGGCAGAGAGCAAAAACCCACGACCACCTCCCCTACCGACACAGACCGGCGAACCAGATCTGCAACAAACTGGCATATTTTCATCTTTAAAAAGTTCTAAAAATGTTTGGGTAATTCAGTTTTAGGTAATGCAAGTATTCTTATGAAATAATATATTTATGAAATCAAATATGATATGGCTTTTGGATTATACTTTATGGTTTATAACATTCTGTTTTGGTGTAGGTTTTTTGGCTTGATTTAGTTTCGTTTATTTGGGTTTTAGATAAAATGCTCGGACTTTAGACAATATTATTTACTAATAGATAAATATTAACAAAATTTAAACCAAGAACAAATGTTTTAATGTTTTTCAATATGCACATTTTCATCTTTGCATGATTTGATATAAGTAATATTTAGTTAGTGAGTCTCTGATTATACTTAAAGGAGAGATAATTAATAGTGATTTAAGTGAATCTTTGCAACCATTTAAGTGGAATTTTGAAATTTTTTCAGTGAACAGTTACAACTGATTAAATAGAATATTGCAACCGTTAGTGATGAACCATTACATTTTTGGTGATGAACAATTGCAATTATTAGTGATTGATTGTAGATTTTAGTTATGAACTATGCGACTTTTGGTGTTAACTATTTCAATCTTTAGCTAACCCTTGCAATTTTAGATTATCAACCATTGCAACCCGTTTTCATTTATATAAAGAGTTGTGAGAAACAACAAATTACAACAACAATAACACCAAAGAAAAAATTAAAACAATCATAAATAAACTAAAAAGAGAGAGATTCATTGTTTAGATAGATTTGTTGTTTAGATCATCAAAGATCACCGCATAGAATTGCATTTGTTTTAAAGATGTCGTCAAAATATATATGAAATTGTCTTTTCATCATAAAGTTGTATATGTTTTTCAGAAATTGTATTTTCATTCATTGTCACTTTTCAGACCTTTTCATATATTTTCATATATATATATAATATACACTATTAAAAAATCTTAAAAATTATAATTTATAGTAATTATATATGTATTACATTGGTTTTTAAGACGTTATCAAAATGTTAAGGATTGTCTTTTCATAATGATATTTTCCATCCTAAAATTTGCATAAATTTAGGAGTAATAATTTGGTGTAAATATGTGTCTTTTCATTCCAAATATAAATTTTAAGAGTTTTTCAAATTTTTCAAAGATGTGTCTTTACATCTTAAATTTAAATAGATTTGTAAGGAGTTGTCATTTCGTTCATCTTTGTAACTGTTTTATATACATTTTAAGGAATATAAAAATATAAAAATATAAAATATTCAGGTAATTATGTTGTTTTAGAATTTAATTATTTTATGATATTATATATTTACAAAACTAAATATATTGTCTTTAAATTGTATATGGTTTGTAGCATCATGTTTTGGCATGTTTTTCTGTCTAATTCAGTTTTGTTTATTCGTTTTACAGATAAAATATTTAAAATTATTTAGAAAATACTTTTCATTAATAGATAAGTATTAACAAAATTTTAACCAAAATTAAATTCTTTTTATATACACATTTCTATTTATATTTGAGATTGATATAGTGGCAGAGGCGGGATAATTATTCATAAAGGTCAAAATATATTTCTTCATAGAAAAGTGCATAAATATTAGTGAACTACCATTGAACTAAAAGATGATAGCGTCAAAACATTATTGGGCAAGGGTCAATTTTGAACAATGGTACAATATTTTAAAAAAATCTTATGTGGGTCAATGGATCCTCTCCCTAATAAGTTGTCTTTACCACTTGTTTTATATATGTGCTATTTATTTATTGAATTACTGACACATTTAGATAAGATATGACTGTTAGAGGTCTAAGTGAATCAACGTAACTGTTTGAATGAAATTTTGCAATTCATTCAGTGTATTGGATAGTTCTAATTAATCCGAAGAACAAGTTAACTCATAAAAGTTAAGTTTGATAGGTTAAGGAAAAAAATAACATATCGAGCTTATGAATGTTTTCATATTATTATTAGGTTAAGGAGTAGCTTAGTCCTATATAAAGAAGTCTCATGGAGAGATGTAACATCAAGAGAAACACATTGAGAGGTTTAGTTTTGAGAGACTTTCTGAATCTAATAAGAAATGTTAGTTCTTATAATCTTTGTGTTTGTGCAACTTTAATTGGTATCAGAGCCACGTTTCGAAGATTGTTTACAAGAGGAGTTGTAATTCGATCAAAACATAGGAGACAATAACAATTCTCAAGGACGTGATAAAGGTCTTGAGATGAAGAAGGACATACGATGTCCGATGCTATCATCGACCAACTACTCCATATGGTCGATGCGAATGAAAGTGATGCTTCATTTATAAGAAGTTTGGGATACAATTGATCCAGGGAATGATGATGCAAAGAAGAACAATATGGTGATTGCTATGATCTTTCAATCAGTCTCGGAAGCGTTAATACTTCAGATAGGAGAACATGATACATCGAAGAAGATTTGGGAAGCTATCAAATCCCGTAACCTAGGTGCTGATCGCGTGAGAGTAGTGAGGTTACAGACTTTGATGTCTGAGTTTGACAAACTGAAGATGACAGACACATACACGGTGGATGACTAAGCTGAAAATTTCCAGGCTTAGCATCGAGAGCAGCCGCGTTAGGAGAGATAATGGAAGAATAAAAAATGGTAAAGAAGTTTCTGAAGGGACTTCCAAGAACAAAGTTCATTCACATCGTAGCTTCGTTAGAACAAGTATTGGATCTAAATTCAACGGGGTTTGAAGATATTGTTGGGAGATTGAAGGCTTTCAAAGAACGCATAAAAGAAGAAACCCAAGAAGAAGATCAATCGAAGCTAATGTTTGTAAAGAATGATATGAAAGGTCGTGGAAGCCATAACAACTCGCGAGGAAGAGGCAGAGGTAGAGGTTATGGTGGAAGAGAAAGAGGACGAGGAAGGTCTAATGGTTCTGATGGTCATAACAAAGGAGGAGAAGCTTCAGACAAGACCAGGAAGGACTACTCTAAGGTTAAATGCTGGAGATGTGACAAGATGGGGCACTTCGTGTCACATTGTCCTCTACGACCAAGAGAAGAAGCTAACCTAACGGAAACACAAGAAGCAGATGCATTATATATGCATGAAGTAGTATTCCTCAACGAAGAGAGAGTGTTTCCTAAGAGGTTTGACGAGGGCGATGGAAATACGTGTATATGGTACCTTGACAATGGTGCAAGTAACCATATGACAGGCAAGAGAGAGTTCTTCTCAAACCTAGACGAGAGCATCAAAGGCAAAGTCTAATTTGTTGATGGATCAAAGGTCGAGACTGTTGGGAAAGGTTCGATCACGTTCATCGGAAAAACAGGGGAGAGAAGAGCACTCAAAGATATCTACTACATCCCAAGTCTTAAACACAATATCATAAGTCTTGGACAAGCAACCGAGACGGGTTGTGAAGTTAATATGAAAGAAGACTTACTGATGCTGAAAGACCCCCCGTGGAAGGCTATTAGTACAAGTCGCAAGGCAACCAAACCGATTGTACAAGACACCAATGGA
>NC_027751.1:14033571-14049260 GCF_000695525.1 Brassica oleracea var. oleracea
GGGATGCCTCAGGTGATACACGAGAAAGATGTGTGTAGCGCCTGATTGGTTGGGAAGCAAACTCGGAACTCTTTCCCGCCTAAAGCAAAGTATCGAACATCACACACATTGGAGTTGGTACATGGTGACTTGTGCGGTCTGATATCACCATCAACACTAGCAAACAATAGATATGTATTTGTCTTAATTGATGATTACTCAAGATATATGTGGATGATGCTGCTAAGAGAGAATAGTGAAGCATTCGATCGGTTTGAAAAAGTTCAAGGAGTACGTGGAGAATCAAACGAAGCTAAAACTCAAGAAAAAGGAAAACATATCGAGCTTAGGAATGTTTCCATATTATTATTAGGAAAAGATGTAGCTTCGCTCTTAGGAAAAGATGTAGATTCTTCCTATATAAAGAGTTCTCATGGAGAGATGTTCTATCAAGAGAAACACATTGAAAGGTTTAGTTTTGAGAGAGTTTCTAAATCTAATAAGAAGAGAAGTTCTTATAAGAAAACGGTGTAACTAGAACATCTCACGCACCGTATACACCGCAACAAAACGGTGTGGTTGAGAGAAGAAATAGAACACTAATGGAGATGACTAGAAGTTTGATGAAAGCTATGAAGATACCTAATCAGCTGTGGGGAGAAGCAGTACATCATTCAACGTATCTCATAAACCGCATTGCTACAAAGGCTTTGGAAAACAAGACTCCATACGAAGGTTTATTTGTTAGGAAACCGAACATTGAGCATCTAAGGATCTTCGGCTGCATCGCTTTTGCAAAGATCAATGCTCCACATCTCAGAAATCTCAATGATCGATCAAGAATGGTGATCAATCTCGGGACAGAGCCTGGTTCAAAAGCTTATAGGCTCTATGATCCTGTCACGAAGAAGGTAGTTGTTAGCAGAGATGTAATCTTTGGCGAGAAGAAAAGTTGGGACTGGTCTACACTATCAACAAACGTGGACGAAGAACCAGAATCATTCAAGCTTCCTCATATCGATGTTACAGAAGAAGGAGATGGTGATAAGCATCAAGATCACCAACACCACGAAGATCATAACAATAATGAAGAAGAAGAAGTTGTAGATGCAAGTGAACAAGAACAAGTAGCAGAGAACAACGATGCAAAATAAGACCAGCATGTAATATTGAGATATGGCCGTAACATCAGAAAACCAAAACGGCTCGATGATTAAATTCTACTCGCCGATGTTGAAGGTGGTAGACTCTTGCTTACCATAGATGGTGAACCAGAAAGTTACATCAAAGCTGCAGAGATACAAGCTTGGATCGATGCAATGAAGGCAGAGATCGAATCTATCATCCAAAACAAGACCTGGAAGCTCGTTAAGAAGCCGGCAGGTGTGAAACCGATAGGTTTGAAGTGGATTTATAAGATCAAGAGAAATGCAGATGGAACGGTGATCAAATACAGAGCAAGGCTAGTCGCAAAAGGCTACGAGCAACAACAAGGCATAGAATTCGACGAAGTGTTTGCACCAGTTGCTCTAAGAGCTTGGAACATCAAACTCGACTGTGTTCTCAAGGAGATGGAGTTCACGAAGTGCATCAAGGAACCTGCGGTATATCAAAAGAAAGAGAAGGGGGAGCTTCTGATCATAGTTATATACCTCGATGACTTGTTTATAACAGGGACTTCGCTCAACGTTATCAAGCAATTAAAAGATGATATGTACAGAAGATTTGAGATGTCAGACCTCGGGAAGCTTACATACTATATTGGTATAGAAGTAACGCAAGGAGATGATGACATTCAAATCAAGCAAGGAGGATACGCGCAAGGTATACTTGTCAAGACGAAGATGGAGTCATGTAACTATACTCACGTTCCGATGCACACGAGTTTGAAAATATCAAAGGCAGAGGAGGAGCCTGAGATTGATACAACATCGTATCAAAGCACCATAGGATGCTTAAGAGAGTTTAGAAGATCAACATACCCGAGATTCAAATTGGAATTAAGGGGGAGAATGTTGGATAATTCAAATTAACTTGAGGAGCAAGTTAACTCATAAAAGCGAATGTGGGAACCGAAATTCGCACTGTCGATTTCCGTTAAAATTAGGAAAGTCAAGAAACCCTAACTTTCCCAGAGGTCCGGGAATCTCTGCGAGAGCCAACGACAAGTAACCAAATAAATGCGGAAAATATGTAAAGACAATAAAGCGAGTTTAGAAAGAGTTGATCTTATTTCGAATCCACGTAAGAGCGTTGCGATCATTACAAAAGATTACAAAAGCTTCGGCCGCAAGAGCTGTCAGCGAGTTCCCTAGTTCTGACGACCAAAAACTTTAAACCTAGTTGAGTAGCAGCTCGATAATAACAAACGAAAAAGATATGAAAAAGGTTTTGATTTGATTTTGGACTGAAAAGGCTGCCTACGTACCCCTTTCGAGGATCAAGCCGAATGTAGTTCGATTGAAAGAGTATAACAAGAGATCGAACTGCCCGCGCCAGTTCGTCTAGTAATCGGGTGCCAGTCACAGAAACAGAGCATGTCGAGCCCTCTACACTTAGAAACTTTTAGGCATTATTCTCGACATGCCTGTATAACTTTTAGGCATTATTCTCGACATGCTCTGTTTCTATTACTGGTACCCGATTACTAGACGAACTGGCCCGGGCAGTTCGATCTCTTGTTCTACTCTTTCAATCGAACTACGTTCGGATTGATCCTCGAAAGGGGTACGTAGGCAGCCTTTCATAAGGTTCAGTCCGAAATCAAATCAAAACCTTTTTCATATCTTTTTCGTTTGTTATTATCGAGCTGCGACTCAACTAGGTTTAAGGTTTTTTTCCGTCAGAACTAGGGAACTCGCTGACAGCTCTTGCGGCCGAAGCTTTTGTAATCTTTTGTAATGATCGCAACGCTCTTACGTGGATTCGAAATAAGATCAACTCTTTCTAAAATCGCTTTATTGTCTTTATATATTTTTCGCATTTATTTGGTTACTTGTTGTTGGCTCTCGCAGAGAATCCGGGACCTCTGGGAAAGTTAGGGTTTCTTGACTTTCCTAATTTTAACGGAAATCGACAGTGCAAATTTCGGTTCCCACATTCACTTTTATGAGTTAACTTGCTCCTCAAGTTAATTGGAATTATCCAACATTCTCCCCCTTAATTCCAATTTGAATCTCGGGTATGTTGATCTTCTGAACCCCGATGAACTTGTGCATTTCTTCGAACTTGCGGTATGCTTCACTGCTTCTCCATGACTCTCTAAGCATCCTATGGTGCTTCGATACGATGTTGCATCAATCTCAGGCTCCTCCTCTGCCTTTGATATTTTCAAACTCGTGTGCATCGGAACGTGAGTATAGTTACATGACTCCATCTTCGTCTTGACAAGTATACCTTGGGCGTATCCTCCTTGCTTGATTTGAATGCCATCATCTCCTTGCGTTACTTCTATACCAATATAGTATGTAAGCTTCCCGAGGTCTGACATCTCAAATCTTCTTGACATATCATCTTTTAATTGCTTGATAACGTTGAGCGAAGTCCCTGTTACAAACAAGTCATCGACGTATATAACTATGATCAGAAGCTCCCCCTTCTCTTTCTTTTGATATACCGCAGGTTCGATGATGCACTTCGTGAACTCCATCTCCTTGAGAACACAGTCGAGTTTGATCTTCCAAGCTCTTAGAGCAACTGGTGCAAACACTTCGTCGAATTCTATGCGTTGTTGTTGCACGTAGCCTTTTGCGACTAGCCTTGCTTTGTATTTGATCACCGCTCCATCTGCATTCCTCTTGATCTTATAAATCCACTTCAAACCTATCGGTTTCACACCTGCCGGCTTCTTAACGAGCTTCCAGGTCTTGTTTTTGATGATAGATTCGATCTCTGCCTTCATTGCATCGATCCAAGCCTGTATCACTGCAGCTTCGATGTAACTTTCTGGTTCACCATCGATGGTGAGCAAGAGTCTGCCACATCTATGGTAAGAAAGAGTCTACCACCTTCAACATCGGCGAGTATAATTTAATCATCGAAACGCTTTGGTTTTTTGATGTTACGGCCATATCTCGATGTTACATGCTTGGCTTGAGCTCGGTCGCTACGTAGCGACCTAGCCGTGTGCGTGCTCGGTCGCTATGTAGCGACCGAGCTTGGCTTGTGCGTGGTCGGATGGCCATTCTTGAGCTTGTCCGTGGCCGATTTGGATACGTGTCCGTTGCCTTCGGACAATCGGTATTTAGTGGTTCGATTGAGATTAGAACTTGGTTTTACCGCAAGACTCTTCGTAAAGATTTCTTTACAAAGATTACTTTTCGTAAAAATGTTCATACTGATCTTTACGGACTTTCAGACAATGATTCCATCGTGACCGATTTTGACCCCAACAGTGAAGTTTGATGGGTTAAGGAAAAATGGAACATATCGAGCTTAGGAATGTTTGCATATTATTATTAGGTTAAGGAGTAGCTTAGTCCTATATAAAGAAATCTCATGGAGAGATGTAACATCAAGAGAAACACATTGAGAGGTTATATCACTCAAATTACCCAAAGGAGTGAATTACTCTCTCAAATAAGAAGTTCAGATGTAGTACTTAGTGATCGAATCCACAGAGACTCTAGGATTACACAATCGATTTATAGTATTCGAATTAAGACTAGATTAAAGGATTTATAGGTTTTAAAGCAATAAATGAATTGGTGAGGAATATAATTGCTCAATTGATTTGATTTGAGGTTGTTAACAGGTGGGAGAATAGCTAGATTCAGGTATGTTCTCAGGTATGATAATAAGTAATACTTAAGTTGGATCTTTAGGGGTTTTATTGATATTAATTGTTCTTGAATTCAAACTAAAATATAATCAGTCTGATTATCTAATCTGGATCTCGGATTTCAACTATCGTATGTTAATCGCGAGAAAGTGTCGATCGATGATTCGTTAAGAACATCTATCGATACACCTTTTAAAATATTGATCGACAGAGCTGTCGCTGCGTCAATCGATGCTTCTTCCAGAAAGCTTTACGGACAGGTTTGATTTATATTCTCGAACTCACTAGATCAACTCTCGTCTGTATCTAGTCAGTTAGATCATACTAGTTAATTTTCAGGTATTGGGTCAAGCAATGGTTTGATCCCAATTAATCCTAAGATCTAAGTTTAAAGGGTGATCAATCTTAAACTTAGTTTTAAGAACAACTAGATGAAGAACTATGTTTTTAAACACCCTAGAAACAGTTTAATTCAGTATTACATGTATCAACATATTCAGAAACCTTAACCTGACAGCAAAAACTACTCAGACATATTCATAAAGAACATAGTTATGATGGTCTGAATAATACTCAATAGATAAATAAAAACAGAATAGAGTAAAAAACAAAGGGAGTTCAAGATCTTCTCTCTCTCAAGGTGTACAGATCTCTCTCTCCAATCCTAAGCTCTCTCTCTCTAGAATAGTATGAAGCCTAGCCGTCAACAATGGCTTAGAAAACAATAAAATAAGGTTTCAGGTCGTCCAGGAGTATATTGGTAATATGTGGTGACTTCTGGGCCTAAATTGGTCACGAAACAGGCTTGGCCTGTTTTCTGGGATCACTGTCGACCGACACCAATGATGGTTCATCGATCGACAGTCCTTCATCTCCTCGACAGCTTCTTCTCGGGAGGCAGACTGACCACTCTTCAGTAAAACGGGCATAACTTCTGCGACAGGATGCTGATTGACCTCAAACCGGTGGTATTGGAAAGCTAACTTAAAGATATATCTTATTTCAAAATATGGGCTCAATTTAACGGAGGGAAAGTCTCCATCCATATCTAAACATATGATGCGTCTGTGCAGTTCTGCACCTTAAAAGGCTCCAAAATTACAATATTTCTCCAGAAAGTACATGAACCTGTAAATACTCTAAATAGACTCTATATAGTAGTAACTATATATTTAAACATTTATATACCATGGCTGAAAATGGGTAAAATTCATGGTATATCAAGAGGTTTAGTTTTGAAAGAGTTTCTAAATCTAATAAGAAGTGCTAGTTTTTATAATCTTTGTGTTTGTTCAACTGTAATTTTTGGTGATAAACAATAAGAATCTTTAGTGATAAATCCTTACAGTCGTTGGTAATTGTTGCATTGGTAATGAACTATTGTAACATTTGGTGTTAATTATTGCACTTTTTAGCTAACCATTTCAATTATATATAATATAATATATTTTTATAAAATGAGTTTTGTGCGATATCGCACATTGCCCGGTGAAAAACAAAGCAAATCCAAACAATGTTCATTTAGAATATTTATAACAAAACGGATTTGATCAACATATTAACTGTATTCTCTGACGTATGCATTTTTTATTCAAAAAAAACTTCTTTATGGCCAAAAACTTTAAGATCTTATGAAATGTTACATGAATATTCTTTGTGCTTACATATATGTGATTCTTATCTAGAAATAATGCACTATAGCTCAGCTCTACCTTAATCAACGCTCAACTCTGACACAAATCATTTAACCCAGTATTTTATCAATTTCCACTTATTCAACATACGTAGTAGACAATAACAACTGATTACACCATCGGTCTTCAACAGATAGGACCTCTTGCAAGAATAAAATTGTCTCATGAAGTATACATTGCATTGCCTAAATCTCATGCATAATCCGAGTTCATGTTACTATAACTAAGCACCGTTTGTGACACCCCCAATTGTAGATGATCGGAAATGACACGGTCGATGTTCTTCGATGGTCGATCCGAGGTTCTCAGAATACTTCCGATCGCCTTAGACCAACAACCAAAGAACACCAACACTCCTATCGAATATCAATCTAGGTTTTTCAACCCGAAAAAGCAATATCCAATTGTTAGTTCGTCCGGACAAGGACTAATATCATATGGACTCCGTACTTTAAAAACATTCTTTATATATTACACAAAAGCATCTTACAAAATTTGTTATAAATTAACCTCGAGGTTTTTGGTCAACAAATCTTATATATAAGAAATATCAAAACTACTTTGCAAGGATAATAAAACTACCGCTAGCTAATGATGTTCCTTACCGTCCTAAAGTAAGGTATCCCGTCTACAGGTAACCTGCATCACAAATGAGTCATGAGTAATTAGTTTACTCAGTGAGCCTAGTCCCGCACCCCAACGGATAATAATAATATCTCGAGTAATCAACTCCATTTGTATGCAGTGGAAATATATTCCATAAGTAATAAAAATACATATATAAGGCTTATCATTCCATCGATATGAATCTTATCTTAAACATCACCTCCACGACACCCGCCATTCATTCATACTTATAATATTTATATATAGACAAAACCCGGAAAACCACCAAGGCTAACCGAGCCTAGCGGGGAAATAAATATAACCATCATCTCCATTAGATATTCAAAGATTGAACATCTATCGCTGCATGCAGTTACACGGCCTCTAGGGTGCGACCCCATCATCGTGTCTTCGTGCCCTTGTTCCGTATCGCAGGAACAATTCATGGTAATGCGGGAACTTTCGGGAGAGTGAGTATACAATAAGACTTCACATGATTTATACTCATATATTTAATAATATAATATATATATATATATATTAGTACTTGAGGACAAGTACTAAGATTCAGAATAAACCTCTATGATCATTCATAAATATTTATTAAGTGTTTACACTAAGTAAACACCTCACCAATTTAATATTTGATCAAGAGACAAGCCTATCAATCATCTACATTTTCAATCATGCAACACTAATTCATAACTCTTTAATCATCTATCTAGACTCACCTTTAAATCCATGAGATTGGCTAAAGAAGACTAGACACGAGCTCAAGCTAATCACATTCCACAACTGGTACGCTTCAGATTCGGAACGATCAAAAGGATAGGTCTAGCTGATCCAACCACTCTCCTTGACTATCAGTTATACTAAACTGATTGGTGAACACAGCTGATCCTCTCCTTCAATCTCTACTCACGCTGACCAATTTAATACTTGATTGATAAGCTGTGAAGTGATCTCATGAATCTTCTGGACAATCTCTAAATTTTTCCACACACCCCAGTCACTGATTAAAGGCACAAGAGGGTTAGGAAGGGTCGTTCATTCTCAGATCTCTCTTCAGAATGTTTTCTGAATTCTTCTTATAGTTTTCTGTCAGATTTTCTCTCTTCTCTCTTTCTGATTTTCTTGTGGTTATGGACGACCAAGCTAGTGAAGAAGAGATTTAAATGACTGAGAGGTTGCTTCAGAGGTGGGTTTCACTCAGCACAAAGCAAAGCTGAGACTTGACAGCTAGCATCCTACATCATCATTTCTATCCGATGAAGTAACTAAGCAGCTGGACATTTCCTCCAAATGAACCAAGCTCCAAGCAGGTGTGCCCTGCACATGACTGATTATTAAAAAAAGCATGCAGGAAAGAAGGTGCATGTCACATGACTGATCCAGCATGCAAGCAAGCACACAAGCTGGTGCAACTCTCATGACTGATTTAAATTACCAAGCAGCTGAAATTATTCCCGCCAGTTCTCGACCAAATTTTTCCCGTCCATTGGTTCTCGTCCTGGTTATGTATAAACTCGTCCAACTAAAATAAAAATAAACCATAAAAAATTAACACTCAGCCAGAACTATCTAGGAAAGGTCTTTCGGCCACAAGATAATCCTGTCGAGACATTAATTCACCGGGTCGGTTTCTATTTTTAATTCTGGTCGAACCAACTCCAAACTGGTCGAGTGGAATTTTTCTCGATCAAAATTCTATCTGCTCGTGAGGGTTATTACATTCTTTCCCTCTCAATAGAATTCGTCCCCGAATTCTGAAAGCATAGACGGACCTGTCTCTGAAAGAAGTTTTGAATATTAGCTCTGAACTTATCTTCATTTGCCCATATCAAAACAACTCATGGTCGATTCCATGATTCCCCCAACCGATCCTTTCTTTTCAAAGCAACCACTTTCAAGATAACCAAATTATTTACTTTGCACAACTCTTGTCAACTGCGGTCTGCATACTTTTTCTAACAATCTTGTCTTTGTAGACTATCACATCTCAACATTTTATATCTGGCTTTCCCCCATAACAGCAACATGAAATTTGGAACGTTTGGTGATGTGCCATACGTGAAGGTAACATCTCCAGTCTGGTCAATGTTAACTTGATTAACCGTGCAACAATCAAACAAGAACATGCACGATCAATCACGCCAACATGATTCGGACCAAGGGTGCTACTCTCAAATACACACACTCACCCATTCCAAGAACGATTTCACTTACAGTATTCTATACACTTCTGATCTATCTGAGACCCTCTTCATAATCTTCTGAACAAGTTAATCTGATGTTTCCCATGATCAAGTCTGGTTCCATTGCTTTCTGATTTCTTTCTTCTGTCCAGCAACTGAGGATTCAACAGGTCCGTCTATACCAAGCTTGATTCACCAACTGAATACTCTTGTACGACGACTTCATACTTTATGTATTGATGCATCCTTTGATATCTTAACAACCTTAGCATTCTCATATGCCTTACGGTCGTACATATTCCTTAACTCATCTATCTTCTTTGGCGTTCACTTAACATCTGTTTCTACTCATCTAGTTTAATCTTTTGGAAGAACTTGAGTTCCTTCTTCCACGTCTTTTCTAATTAACCTTGTGTACATAACACTCCTCATATAATCCACTGAAATTATCTTTATTCCGCTCCACCTAAGTTTTCCTTAAGTTCTCATTCCTCAACTGAGTTCCTTAGATACAAACGAGTAAGCCATCTTGATTTACTACTTGCGATCTTCAAGACTCTTAAGGCCGCCGAATAAATCAATCCAAGTTTCGCTTCATGATTCTTGAGATCCTTCTCTATATTGAAAACAAATTCCCCCCTCCATAAAGCATAAGCAACGACATTTGCCTTTCTTAGGGCTTCTTTGATCAGTGAAACTTGCATTCTTTCTTCATACCAGAATGATGGAAAATTCTGAAAAGCAAACATAACTGAAACCAACTCCAACTCATGCATAGCTAAGATGTATGTAGACATAGAGACTTCCTCTAAATGATATCCTTCTTCTTTACTCATTTTAGCTCATTCCCATGTAATACCTTTCTCAATCAATCAGCTCAGCGGTTGATATGGGTTTCCAACTCTTCAAAAAAAACTTCTCTTGGTAAATCCAAAGATCTTCGAATCTCGATAACAGAGATTAGAAACGACCATTATTCGATATCAGCAACATCTTTTCTAGATCTCCAACAAATCCTTGTTCCAACTTGCTGACTAACGGATCCAACTTCAAATTTTCCAGCAGTAGCATTTACTAAAACTTGATGCATCCATCGAGCGTCTTTGAAACCCAATTGCACCATGCAACTGATCTTAACCACTCATAAATTCTAGAAATTTAATGCTTAGCCATAGCCACGTCATCTATAGTTGAACATAACCACACAATCTCGTCCTTCTTCTTTATCACTGACATGGGCACTCCCCCAGAAAATATCTAGGTCGAGGGAAACCTTTCTCCAAACAAATCTTCTAACTGCTAGTTTAACTCGGACTGAACAACTTGGTGAGATTCCTAGGCTATTGCAGCGAATCCAGGTTCAACAAGAATACTAAACGGGTTACTTTTAGATGTCGACCATCCTTTCAATGCCTTAAACACATCTTCATCTTCCGTGATTATCAGACTATCCTCTACTCTGCTCCTTTTCATCTTCTTCTTTCTAAACGGTCAAGTTACTAGAGTACACTTCTTCACATTTTTCCCAAACGGTTTTCAACTTGCCAGACTGATATGAGTGATGCTCAAACACTTGGTGGAGTACCATTGTAGGCCAATGGTGATGGGTCTTCTTCCAAATACTTCTTTCCTTGACATCCTAATTGAGCTCCTTAACTAGATAGCCAATCTCACTCTAGATAGAAACATACCGCTCTAATGGAAGTACTAAAGAATGGAGAAGGCATACCATAACTTTAACTGGCAGCCGGTACTTCCAGGAATAAGAATGGGTACTTGAATTCACTAAAGTGAATCCTGCTTACAACTATGACACTACTCGGGAACTACAACTATGTGTGGTTCCCGAACCAAACACAATATGGGCGGAAAAGTCCATCCATAGGCAAGGTCTCTTACGACACCTTGATCACAATTCACATATTTTTTTTTTCAATCATTCATTAAATTTTAAAAATGCACACAACACACAATGAGATAATAAGCAAACATGTGATTGGACCTTTCAGGGGTTTGACGGTCCAGACAACTATAAAGTGTAGGCTCTACCGAAATAGCCTAACACTTGGATCAAGACTAATGGTAAGGAAGCGCGAACAAGTCCAACTACTGGTACCCTAGGTATAGGTAAAGGAACCGGGTAACTTCATGGGAAAGGTAAAATAATCATCCTTACTCTTCACAAGGGAATCACTGAAGCGCAATGATGCAAACAATCAAGAATTCCTCGCACTTGGACGATCCCGACTATATTGTCTTGGTAATTCACCACCGTAACAACTCAGGCTCCTCGATCTTGATCTGATGAAACGTACACCCAAAATTATCCCAATGACTTAATCCACTGCTTGAGACTGACCTTCGATCTTCACTGATTGGAAATTAAAAGGTCTGCATGACTTGGTGAACTTCTGCAGCAATAACTTCTTTAGTATTCACTTCATACTCTAACATCTCCTCGAAGCTCTGAAACTCCATGGTCTTTTATCTACTCCAAAGTTCTTGGCTAAGTTCCCATATTTTCTGTATGATCTTTGGCTTATTCTCCAATCCATAATCGATGAATCAAATTCACTCGACAACATATCTCAATGCTGAAATTGTTGTATATGATTAACTCGACATGAACCCCCTGGCGGAGACATCTCACTGTACCAACTCCGTAAACTGAATCTTTAGTCGGTCAAATACCTTGTGTAGAAATACTACTTCTTGAACTCTTGAAATCTGTCCAACTCGATCTCAACTCTTTGAAGTAATTCTTGACCTTTGACCAACAACTCATAGCATTCATTCAAATATCTTACTGCAAAATCTTTCTTGTAATTCTCTGAACAACGGCCACGTCAATATTCTGCTCTGAGTATTGCACCCCAAATCTGCCTCAAGCCAAAGTATACCTCAAACGGTTTAGTCCTTCTTCAGTATCTTTTGGTCCCAACTTCTTCTTTCCATCATAAGCTTCAAGATGTCTTGTTGCCAATCGAAAGGTGCATGTGTGTCCATCGTCTTGTACTACAGTCGAACCATCTCTTCCTCCAACGCTAAGCTCCAAACAAATGTTGAACAATTCAGGCTTGTACGGCCCTGGTGCTTGTACGTCTCAGCATAAGCTGGAGACTTGAGAAGCCGTAAGAATAAGTGAATCTGAGTGATCATGTGCCGTCGTCGAATTACACTGAATCGAATCACAAACAACACCCACCTTGACTTTGATAACATACGAGTCCGGAGATGTATTCGATGTGTCAATTATGTCCCATATATCTCTCTAAAGAATTGGCATCCCCCACTAGAACTCAAAAGAACGGCAGGAAGGAATGAGGTTACTGACTCCTAACAGGACGGTAGTGAACCCCACCATGAGGGTAGCAAACTCGAGCCTGATGATAGTAACATCGGTAAGTACGGTCCACCCGTTCAAGCTTGCCTCGGTGCTTCTTCAAGTAACTACCCATGACTATCTATCCTAAAATGAAGGAACCAGACAGCATATCCTAGTTATCCTTGCGACTCACTTTGACTCGAAAAACATTTGAAACAAGTCCCATTCCAGCATCGTATAACCATGCTCTGATACCACCTTTGTGACGCCCTCGATCGTAGATGACCGGAAATGACACAGTCGATGTTCTTCGATGATCGATCCGAGGTTCTCAGAATACTTCCGATCGCCTTAGACCAACAACCAAAGAACACCAACGCTCCTATCGAATATCAATCTACGCTTTTCAACCCGAAAAAGCAATATCTGATTGTTAGTTCATCCGGACAAGGACTAATATCATATGGAACCCGTACTTTAAAAACATTCTTTATATATTACTCAAAAGCATCTTACAAAATTTGTTATAAATTATTCGGTCAACAAATCTTATATATAAGAAATATCAAAACGACTTTGCAAGGATAATAAAACTACCGCTAGCTAATGTTGTTCCTTCACGTCCTAAAGTAAGGTTTTCCGTCTACTGGTTACATGCATCACAAATGAGTCATGAGTAACTAGTTTACTCTGTGAGCCTAGTCCCGCACCCCAACGGATAATAATAATATCTCGAGTAATCAACTCCATTTGTATGCAGTGGAAATATATTCCATAACTAATAAAAATACATATATAAGGCTTATCATACATATATATAAGGCTTATCATTCCATCGATATGAATCTTATCTTAAACATCCCCTCCACGACACCAGCCATTCATTCATACTTATAATATTTATATATAGACTAAACCCGGAAAACCACCAAGGCTAACCGAGCCTAGCGGGGAAATAAATATAACCATCATCTCCATTAGATATTCAAAGATTGAACATCTAACGCTGCATGAAGTTACACGGCCTTCAGGGTGCGATCCCATCATCGTGTCTTCGTGACCTTGTTCCGTATCACATGAACAATTCACGGTAATGCGGGAACTTTCGGGAGAGTGAGTATACAATAAGATTTCACATGATTTATACTCATATATTTAATAATATAATATATATATTAGTACTTGAGGACAAGTACTAAGATTCAGAATAAACCTCTACGATCATTCATAAATATTTATTGTGTTTACACTAAGTAAACACCTCACCAAATCAATATTTGATCAAGAGACATAGCCTATCAATCATCTACATTTTCAATTATGCAATACTAATTCATAACTCTTTAATCATCTATATAGACTCACCTTTAAATCCATAAGATTGGCTAAAGAAGACTAGACACGAGCTCAAGCTAATCGCATTCCACTACTGGTACGCTTCAGATTCGGAACGATCAAAACGACAGGTCTAGCTGATCCAACCACTCTCCTTGACCATCAGCTATACTAAACTGATTGGTGAACACAGCTGATCCTCTCCTTCAATCTATACTCACGCTGACCTGTTTAATACTTAATTGATAAGCTGTGAAGTGATCTCATGAATCTTCTGGACAATCTATAAATTTTTCCACACACCCCAGTCACTGATTCAAGGCACAAGAGTGTTAGGAAGGGTCGTCCATTCTCAGATCTCTCTTCAGAATTTTCTCTGAATTTTTCTTATAGTTTTCTGTCAGATTTTCTCTCTTCTCTCTCTTTGATTTTTCTGAAAGTTTCTCTCTGATTTTCTTGTGGTTATGGATGACCAAGCTAGTGAAGAAGAAATTTAAATGACTAAGAGGTTGCTTCAGAGGTGGGTTTCACTCAGCGCAAAGCAAAGCTGAGACTTGACAGCTAGCATCCTACATCATCATTTCTATCAGATGAAGTAACTAAGCAGCTGAACATTTCCTCCAAATGAAGCAAGCTCCAAGCAGGTGTGCCCTGCACATGACTGATTATTAAAAAAAGCATGCAGGCAAGAAGGTGCATGTCACATGACTGATCCAGCAAGCAAGAAAGTACACAAGCTGGTGCAACTCTCATGACTGATTTAAAGTACCAAACAGCTGAAATTATTCCCGCCAGTTCTCGACCAAATTTTTTCCGTCCATTGGTTTTCGTCCTGGCTCGTCCAACTAAAATAAAAATAAACCATAAAAAAATTAACACTCAGCCAGAACTTTCAAGGAAAGGTCTTTCTGCCACAAGATAATCCCGTCGAGACATTAATTCACCGGGTCGATTTCTATTTTTAATTCTGGTCGAACCAACTCCAAACTGGTCGAGTGGAATTTTTCTCGACCAAAATTCTATCTGCTCGCGAGGGTTATTACACTGTTGGCCTCTAAACATAAGCCTACATTTTATACCCTTCAAAGTAAATTAATTACGTGACTAACCGCTTATACTGAATCTGACATGGTGTAGACTCTTAACATATATCAAATAACCAACTACATTAGCATAAAGACATGTTGATACGAGTTTTGAAGTGAACATGTATGAGTGTTACTAATGTTATGCTCAGTTAAGACATGTTGATCGAGTTTCTCTCTCAGTTTTCTTGTTTTCTTCGAGTTTGATTCGCGTTTTCTTTGTTAGAACAAAACAGAGTATAGAGGAGAAACTTTATGATGCATGAAAGTTGTTGGGGTCGAAAACGGTTACGACGAAGTTAACGTCCAAATCCCCGAAGAAGAAAACGTAGAAACCTTCTTCGACAAATACTTTTTCGAAATAGATTCTTCTTTACGAAAAGCTTTGCGGAGGAAACGCGAGTCATCAGACAAGAGCTCGAAAAGGGTCGCTACGCAGCAACCGAACGCGTGTTCCGCTCGGTCGCTGCGTAGCAACCGAGCTCGAGCCAAAGCTCGGTCACTACGTAGCGACCGAGCTCGAGCCAAAGCTCGATAGCAACGTAGCGACCGAGCTCGAGCTAAAGCTCGGTCGCTACGTAGCGACCGAGCTCTTCCGAAACGTCGATATAGCGACCGAGCTCGAGCCGGAGCTCGGTCGCTACGTAGCGACCGAGCTCAAGCCAAAGCTCGGTCGCTACGTAGCGACCG
>NC_027751.1:14049364-14049699 GCF_000695525.1 Brassica oleracea var. oleracea
CAAAGGGACCTAAGACATGACTCGAGGCCCAATTTACGATTTCGTAACCAACAGCCCGTAAGCCGCATGACAGCTACGCTTGGTTCGCAAGGAAAGATAAATGTCAAGTTTCCGCGGATAAATACAAAATTTTGAAGATAATTACGAAGATCGGAAAAAATGGAATATCTCCATTTTTATGCTATGGCGGCTAAGGGGCAGAAGGGGAAAAGCGTAAACCGACCTTGGTGCCCGTATATAAGGAGTCCTAGGCGAGAGGCATGAGGGGGGACTTGGACACAACAAACTTAGCACTTAGAGCGATTTTAGGCAATTTTCCGTTTTTGTTATTCGAG
>NC_027751.1:14051140-14051661 GCF_000695525.1 Brassica oleracea var. oleracea
CGCTGGCGCAACTTACCAACGACTCGTGAACCGTATGTTCTCTAAACAACTCGGTAAAACGATGGAGGTTTATATCGACGACATGCTCGTCAAATCCCTCCAAGCAAAGGATCACGTTTCCCATCTCGAGGAATGTTTCGCGCAGCTAAATGGCCATAACATGAAGCTCAACCCGACAAAATGCAGGTTTGCCGTGGCATCAGGGGAATTCCTCGGCTACCTAGTCACATTCCGCGGCGTCGAACCTAATCCAAAACAGATCAACGCACGGATCGAGATGGCTTCGCCGAAGAATAAGCGGGAAGTCCAAAGGCTGACCGGTAGAGTCGCGGCACTTAACCGGTTTATTTCACGATCAACAGACAAGTGCCTGGCATTCTATGATGTCTTACGGGGAAATAAAAATTCGAATGGTCGGAAGAATGCGAAAACGCTTTCCAACAGCTGAAGCGGTATTTAGCTTCCCCTCCAGTCCTTGCAAAACCCGTGGAGGGGGAACCTTTGTTCTTGTACATCGCTGT
>NC_027751.1:14052079-14052175 GCF_000695525.1 Brassica oleracea var. oleracea
GAGCATCGGACCACCAATCGTCGTCAACCTCATAGAAGGCCAAATTGACGAAGAAGAAGAAGTTACGATACGACCGCAATCAGAGCAATCTGATTA
>NC_027751.1:14052351-14067534 GCF_000695525.1 Brassica oleracea var. oleracea
GATGGAAGAAGTACATTCTGGGTCCTGCGGCAATCATTCCGGCGGAAGATCACTGGCAGTGAAAATCAAGCGCCATGGATACTACTGGCCAACGATGATAGGAGATTGTGAGAAGTTCGCACGAAAGTGCGAAAAATGCCAGAGGCATGCTCCAACCATCCGACAACCAGCCGAAGTTCTCTCCTCCATCACATCGCCCCATCCTTTTATGCGCTGGGCCATGAACATCGTCGGTCCCCTTGAGAAATATTGCGAATTTCGGTTCCCACAAGAGTCTCTCTTGAGAAATATTGCTTTGCTTCAAGTTGTTGGTGCTCGCTAAGGTTCTCCTGTGTGACTGAATCTTCTATTCATACAAATGGCAATGTGTAGTCGTTCATATTTTTGCGCATACATTCACAGCGTGAGAATTTTTATTATAGATAATACTGTAAGAGATTAAAGGCAGTTGCAGAAGAAAAAAGAAAAACAAAACAAGGCTATTTCTTAAGCATGCGGTTGATCGGAGAAACCGTTAATCGTGAGGCCTCCATCAACACAAATGGTTTGACCTGTAATGTAGGAAGCTGCAGGTAGACACAAGAAGACGGCTAGTGATGCAACTTCATTTGGCTCACCAGCGCGACCAAGTGGAGTTCTACCAAACAATCCCTTCTTGAATCTGACGTCATCTAGATACTTTAAGAACCAAAATATGAGAGATGATTAGAGGAAATGAGATTGTTTAAATTTTTTTCTTAAAAGGTGTAAAAGTTGTCTTGTTGATTACAGGTTGAGACATAGGAGTCTTGATAACATTAGGAGCAACAGCGTTGGCTCTTATGCCATCTTTTGCCCATTCACATGCCAAATTTTTTGCTAGCTGATTCAGAGCTCCTGTAAAAGACTTGTATGTGGAATCAACAAAAAAAAACACAAACACTCCTTGTTGACTACTTAATCTTGCTCTAATAGTACTTTGGTTACCTTTTGCTAGACTACAAATAGATCCAGATTCAATTGATACAACCCCGGCGACAGAGGAAATGAAGATAATACTTCCATAACCTGAAGCCTTTAGGAGAGGATGTGAAAGTTGGCAAAAATGGAAAGCAGGTTCCAAGTTTGTTGCGATATGGAAATCAAAATCGTCTGCATCATATTCTGTCATTGGCTTTGAACGAACTCCACCCACATTGTTCACCTATGATAAACATAAACAAAGTTTTCTTTGAATGTAAATGCTTAGTTGTTTCTATATCAAAGGTCAGTTACTTACAAAAATATTGAGCTTGCCATTGAACAGGGTGGAGACCTTTTGCATCAAATTTTCTCTCTCGGGTCGAGAAGTTACATCACAGACTGACCACTCACTTGAAACCCTTTCTTTACCCATTCGCTTAAACTGTGATTGAGCAAAGTCTCGGATATGTCGCAAACATGGATTTTAGCTCCAAAACCAGCTAACTCCTCTACTATTGCATACCTAAACATTCAACACACATAATATAATTTAAAATCTTGACCATTCAAGACAATATAGACAGTAGAAAGACAAACCCGATTCCTCTGCCTCCACCGGTTACTAGAGCAGTCATACCTTGAAGACTCCATCTTTTTTCCATTTTGTGTGTGTTATGCATGTGATTTGCAATGACTGGAAATGCGACATTATATATACAATGAATGTGGATCAATAAGCGTGAATATTTACTTATCGAAAAAAAAAAAGAAAAAAATAGGTCTGCACTAATGGGGTGAGTTTGTATGTGTGGTAGAAGTGTAATGTAGTTGTATGCTTTAAGAACTTTATCACCAACACAGGTTGCTCAAAAAAAAATTTATCAGCAACAATGGTGGAATTTTAACCGATTTAACAGCTGAGATTAACTCCCTAAATCATTCCATCTTTTTCTACACTCTAGGATTTTCTATAAACTTATAGAATACGTTTAGATAATTTACATACGACAAAAGACTTAGACAATTGCTCTTCAAGTTTTTTAAAGTTATCTCTTGACTTTAATTTTTACTTACAAGAACGTCGAGCTTGCCATCAAATAAAGACAATTTCCTCGAGTGTTTCTCTCTCGGAACGTGAAGTTATTACATCTCAGACTGACCCGCTCACTTGATACGCTTTCTTATGGGAATAATTTGAGCTCAGATTTCCTCATATTTAATTATAGTTTTCATTGGAGAAAAGTAATATCTACTAATCTTAAGGGATCATGCGTTCCTAGAAACCCTCAACTACTTTCGTTCACAAAAAAAATACCTCAACTACTTTGCACTTTAAATCAAGCTGTCCACTTACCATTGGCTTTGTCGAAAGCATACTAGAAATGTTTCTATATTGGGTAAGGGACAAAGGTACTACATGTATAACCTTTGTTTTAAAGTACGCACCAAACTCATGTCTATATGCAACTTCCATCTTTCTCAACCACTTTTGTGTATAATGCGGATAAGACACAATGAAGTCAGAATCCAGAAATCATGACACAGAGAACAAACCAATGAAAGCTCACGGAATCAGGGTATAACATGAAAAAGTTTCTCATCAGCAGCTTTCCACCACATAGAAAGTTATCAGATGGTACATTAACAGTTATTAAATTAGTAGAACAACTTAAATCTCATGAACTATATTGGGTATCTCATATGAAGAATTGTCTTTCACAGAAACGAGATATATTAGTTAGGGACTAAAGAAAGGATCCCAAATAAATATCATAAATATGACAAGAGTGGCCTAAAAATAATGTGAGCAATAGCTTATGGTTTCGAGAAATATTCTTGGTCGCTTCATGACAACTAGGCATGCGATTTCGGTTTTCAGAAACCGAACCGAACCGATTTTTCGGTTTTTGGTTAACCGATTTTTCGGAAAGTAATTCCGATAATAACCGATAAATTTATCGGTTCGGTTCGGTTCGGAAATCGGTTTTTTCGGAATCATGGAATTTTCGAAATTAACCGATTATATTTATAAAAGTGAATGAAAATCGGTTAATTACGGTTATTTCGGTTAATTTTGGTTTACGGTTATTTTAAAAAAACTGTTATTCGGTAATTTTGGTTCGTCAGTTCAATTCGGTTAATCGGTTAATATGTTAAAATTTCGAAAAATTAATCAAACACACAAGAAATTCAATTGTTAAGACTTCAAACCAAATACATCCATTTCCCAAACATCTACAATAGTTCATAAAACATTAAAACCTATTGAATCTAACTCTCTTTGCACGAAACACACATTCAAAAAGACAAAGAGTTATAGATTCAAGTGGTGGTTTTACCAAAAATACAGAAAGGGAAACATGGAAGCTTAAGTCCAAAAATAGAGAACAAGAGCCAAAAAAGGACAGGCCATCACCACGCTCACTCTCACACTCCAACCTGCAATTTATTAAGGTACAAATCAGTTCAGACTTCAGAAGATACAAACTACAAACTACAAACTACAAAGAAAATAAAGAGACAAAACACTAAAGAAGATGACATTACCTCTAATTCTCAGCTTGTCTTGGTAGTTCCAGAGTCTCTACACAATGACAAATACAATTAGTACAAAATACATCATAAATATTAACAGAAAAAGTGAAAGATTTACCTAAAGACTCATGAAAATCCAATTCTTCAAACATCTGAA
Organism: Brassica oleracea var. oleracea; assembly: GCF_000695525.1. Taxonomy (NCBI): domain Eukaryota; kingdom Viridiplantae; phylum Streptophyta; class Magnoliopsida; order Brassicales; family Brassicaceae; genus Brassica; species Brassica oleracea. The sequence continues at coordinate 14,055,986 of NC_027751.1, forward strand.
CCAAACTTGCAAGCTTCTCGGCATGTCTATTATTTCGAATCCATTGCTGTGTGCATACGAGTGCTTCGATCATGTAGGGAGTAAGACAGCTTCGATATGGATCTAAAATCCTTCCACTAGTACAAAATGCTGACTCTGAAGCAACCGAAGAGACCTGGATAGCTAGAACATCCTTCACCATATCTGATAGAACTGGATACTTAGTAGCATTACGACCCCACCATCCCAAAACATCAAATTCCCTTCCCATCCTGTCTGAGGTTCGTGGCACTGGTCTTTCCATCAGGTAAATATCAAGCTCGCTACTGCTTTCATCATTTGCAACCTCTGACTCCATCACTGAGTACAAAGAATCCCTCCCCTCATACTCTTCATCATCATCAGAAATGTCAAACATGTTACAAGTCTCATGTTCGACATTCTCACTATTGTTACCAGCACTACTATCTCCTTGAGATTGTGGGCGCATCTTTACTGCATACTCCTCATACAGATCTTTCAGCAAAGTCCTAATTGAGCTTCTAAGATGGGTACTCTAGACACTGTCCTTACCGTAGAGCTTGCCAAAGCAAATGCAAGCAAACTGCATCTTGTTTCTTGGATCAAACACGCTTGCAATGATGATAAGTGGATTCATATTGATAAGGTCATCCCAATATTTCTCAAACTTGTTCCTCGTCTCCCTTGCTTGAATCTGAAGAAGTCCATCTCTGCTGTTGCTCAAACTGATGAGGTTCCTCTCGATGACAACAATCTCATTGTAACATATAGTTGAAGTGACTGTCTTGGATGCTGAAAACGCCAACGTGCAACCAAAAAAGAGCTTGAGAAACTTCACTAACCTCTGCACTTCATCCCACCCGTGAGAAGTTGGAGGTTCAACCCTTTTATGTCCAGTCTCTTCTTCTTCGTTGAAGTAATCATTGTACAACATATCTTCTGCCAGAAGCTTCTCAAACGCAACTCTAAACTTCAACGCAGCACACATCATCAGATATGTTGAGTTCCACCTTGTAGTGCAACCCTAAACTTCAACGCAGCACACATCATCAGATATGTTGAGTTCCACCTTGTAGTACAGTCCAAAGACAAGCTTCTTCTACTAACTTTTCATGTGAGGACCCTCAACTGAAACGATTGTAGCCGTTGACCAGATGATCTTACATACTTAACTGCATTCCTGATAGCCACCACACTTTCTTTTACCTCAGCTAAACCGTCCCTTACTATCAAGTTTAATATGTGGACACGGCAGCGCATATGCATCAACGCCCCATTCCTAACTAAAGCATCTGGTCCTACTTGCTTAAATGCTTCTGTAAACAGTCGTATTGCCTTATCATTCCCCTTGTTGTTGTCTACTGTCATTGTGAACACCTTCTTGATTCCCCAATCCTCAAGACAGTGATTCAGATGTTCAGATATCGTTTCTCCTTTATGGTCTGTCACTGGTTTAAAGCTAACAATCCTCTTCTGCATAGTCCAGTTTCTGTCAATCCAGTGAGCTGTCACAACCATGTAGCTGCAAGAGGTTGTAGGAGCAACCCATATATCTGTGGTTAGAGAGACCCTCTTCTGCTCAGAACTGAACAAGTGTTTCAACGCTTCTTTCTCTTTCAAGAACATCCCAAAAATGTCCTTTGTTGCTGTTTTTCTACAATGAACCGTATACATAGGCAACACGTTCTTACAGAAACGCCTAAACCCTTCAGATTCCACAAAAGAAAACAGTAACTCATTCAACACAATCATCTCATTGACAGATCTCCTAAACAGGGTAGCATCATACTTCACTGCAGTCACTACACCACTACTATCACCACCTAGGATTGTCTGACCCCCACTAGACTTAAAGAGTTCATGCAACTTACAGCGAGATATGTGATTTTTCATGGCACTTGTTCCACTCTTCTTAGGGTCGCAGCCTATATCTTGACCACAATATCGACAGTTAGCTATGCTCGGGTCATCTTCCCTCTGAATAAAGTGTTGCCACACTTCTGCTCTGTGAACTTGTTTCTTCTTTGTAGGTGGAGACAGTTCTGTACTTGATCTCTCTGAAGCCGGCCTTTTCTTTCCACCAGCTTGAGATTCATGTCCTTCTCCAGGTTGATCATCATAAATGTTATCTTCACAAGCAGACATCTACATCAAGGAAAAAAAATTAGGACAATGAGATACAAAATCAAACCATCATTCAACATTCAACACAAAATTGATCTAAAACTGAAACCATGTTCTACAAAATCGACAGACATGTACATGAAGAAAAAAAATCTAGTTTGTAGAGCTTCTGACACAGTGAGACACTTAAATCAAACCATTATTCAACACTAATCATAAAACTCATATCGATTTTGACTTCAATCCCTAAATGCTAAATGTTTCAAAATCGATCTGAAACAGAAACCTAATCTACAAAATCAACAGACAATCCGTGGTAATAGATAGAGAGAGAGTGAAATCGAAAATATATTAAGTGAAAAACCCTAAATCCCAAAATCGAAATACAAACCCTAATCCCAACCGAAATCATAAACAGAAAGAAGATGAAGATTGAAGAAGAACTAACATTTTTTATCGATCGGTTTGAGCGAAATGGATTTGAGTTTAAAGATTAGATAGAGAGGATTATGTTTTCGATCTGCTTAGTAAAAGGTTAGCCGACCATTAAGCTTGAGAGAAGTATTTATACCTAGGTTTAATGATTCTCGGGTTTCCGATCGGTTACTCTTAACCGAACCGAACCGAGGGAATAACCGAACTATATATAAGTCTCTGCTGAATGGTTTCCTCCCCGTAACCGAACAATAACCGAAATGTCAAAATGTGGGTTCGGTTCGGTTCGGAATCGCAGGCCTAATGACAACCTTATTACTCTTCCGAGAAACTTAATATTTCAAAGTATTTCTCTATCTATTTTGAATGATGTGTGTTCGTCATTTTCGAATAGTATGAGTTCGAAGTTTTGAGATTAAATAGGGAACATGTATGAGTGTTACCCATGTTTTGCTCAGTTAAGACACTATCTGTCTTTTTCTTTGCAAGTACAAAACAGAGGATAGAGAAGAAACTTTGTGATGCATGAGAGAGATTGCTGAAGGCTGTTGGTGCTGTGGCTTCCGGGTAAAAGAGTGGTGCTCGCTAAGGTTCTCGTGTGTAACTTAATCTTCAATTACAACAGTGACAATGTAGACACGCTTATATTTTTGGATATAAACTCACAGTATACTATTTTATTTGAGAGCACACTTTAAGAGTTCAAGGACAGTTGCATGAAATAAAACACGAGAAGGGCATTCTCAAGCATGTGGTTGATAGGAGAAACCGTTAACGGTGAGGCCTCCATCAACGCAAATTGTTTGACCAGTTATATAAGACGCCGCAGGTAGACACATGAAGACCACCAGTGATGCAACTTCGTTTGGCTCTCCAGCACGACCAAGTGGAGTTCTACCAAAAAATTCCTCCTTGAAACTGACGTCATCAAGATACTTTAAGAAACAAAATATGAGAGGGGTTAGAGGAAATGAAGTTGGTAATTACAAAAAAAAAAATGTAAAAGTTGTCTTGTTGATTTACTTGTTGAGACAGAGAAGTCTTGATAGCACTAGGAGCAACAGCGTTGGCCCTTATCTTTTGCCCATTCACATGCCAAATTTCTTGCTAGCTGATTCAGAGCTCCTGTAAAAGACTTTTTTGCTAGCTGATTCAACAAAAAAAAAAACACTTAATCTTGTCTCTAGTAGTACTTTGGTTACCTTTAGTTAGGCTATAAATGGATCCACATTCTAAAGATACAACCCCAGCAACAGATGAAATGAAGACGATGCTTCCATAGCCTGAAGCCTTTAGGAGAGGATGTGAAAGCTGGCAAAAATGGAAAGCAGGTTCCATGTTTGTTGCGATATGGAAATCAAAATCGCCTGCATCATATTCTGTCGTTGGCTTTGGACGAACTCCACCCACATTGTTCACCTATGGTGAACTTAAACAAAGTTTTCTTTGAATGTAAATGCTTAGTTGTTTCTATATCAAAGGTCATTTACTTACGAAAATATCGAGCTTGCCATTGAACAGGGAGGAGACAGTTTGCATCAAAGTTTCTCTCTCTGGTCGAGAAGTTACATCACAGACTGATCCACTCACTTTAAACCCTTTCTTTTCCCATTCGCTTAAACTTTTATTGAGCAGTGTTTCAGATATGTCGCAAACATGAATTTTTGCTCCAAAACCAGCTAACTCCTCTACTATGGCATACCTAAACGTATTCCAAAAAATTAAATTACCTAAAATCTTGGCATTCATGACAATATGGAGAGAAGAAAGACGAACCCGATTCCGCTGCCTCCACCAGTTACAAGAGCAGTCGTGCCTTGAAGACTCCATCTTTTATCCATTTTTTAATGTGGCTAGCAATGGTCAGAAATGGCATATATTATAGTGTAGATCAGATATGTGTGAATAAATGAGTATGTTTGGATGTTGTGGTGGGAGTGTTATGTGAGACAACATGCCAAAAATGTCCGTCGTCCCGTGCATAAAGTACTGTTACTAGTCATAATCTTGGACGTAAACAAATTTGTCGTTCTCTGACGACGAACCTAGAAAGTCGGAACGGCGAACAACGTTTTGTTGGAACCATATTTTACACGTTTATTAGAATGAGGGCTTCACTAGTTCAAACGTGGTGGCTGCTGCGGTTGCGGTTATAGGAGTTTTGCGGATGCGGATGGTTGCGGTTTTTATCAGTTTTAAGAGATTTGTACTGACTGGTTCTGCGGCTATAAATTTATGCGTTTGCGGGATACTTATGACTGATTAACTACCAAATGCAGCATCAGTTAAATAATAAATTAAAAATATTTACATTTTATATAATTATAAAAATATCAAAAATCATAAAAATATATTAAACTAGGGTAGGCTCGCCCTACGGACGGAATATAATTTATACTTGTGATCTAAGTTTTTATTTTTTGTATGATTTTGTTGTTTGATTTTAGGTTTGCATTAGCAAAAGATGTGTATAATGATGGTTTTTATTTTTTAGAAAATTTTAAGTGAAGAGATATATTATATTCATTTTACTTAATGTTTGATGTTCGTTTATTTTTGTAACTTATTTTTGTTTTTTTATTTGTTGTCAAATATATTTTATGTCATTATACTATTTTAGTTATTATCTTTCTTTTTTTGTTATGTTTTCTATAATGAGAACACATTTTTATATCAACTTCGCATATGCCTAACTAAAATTCTTAATTTTTTTTACTTTTTGATGGATCGGTTTTTATAAAAATATATCTTTTTGTAAATTTCTTTTTATGTTAAATTGGGTATGAACATGATTATGTTGCCTACACCAAATTTTAATTATATAACTAAAAATGATCGCCAAATTTTAATTATATAACTAAAAATGATCGAATTTTTAGTATTGTTGTTGTTTTAGTCCCGAATTGTAAGCTTTTATAGTGTTTTAAGTTTTATAACACTATAAAATACATAAATCAATCGGATTCGATCAAAAAGAATGAAATCAAGTTTTTCTAATGGGGTTGATTGGCAAGTGCTTTAGAAGTGATGTAAGATCTCTCCATAGCCTAAATTACTTTTATGGCCCAAATTTTTATCAATCATGCTTTGTAAAGATTTTTTAAAGCTACAGATTTTTCTTTCCTTTTTATTTATAATTAGCTGTGGAAAGCCATAAATCTAGAGCACTTATTTTTTCCTTTGGAAATTTATATGTAAGTCATTGAATCTTTTTAAACCTACAGCTGATATTCTACAGCAAAATTATCTACAACCACAACAAAAAAAATCTACAGTTTTATTTCTAAAACAAAAATATAAAGTTACAACTCCTTCCAATCATCCGCAATACCTCTTCTTGTGAGGATTTTAAAATAGTGCAGAATGAGATTTTTATTGAGAGAAATTCTCCATCAAAATTATTATAGTTAATACCACTTCTTGTTGTTGTTTTTTCTTTTGCTTTTCTCTGTGTGATATTTTGTTGGTTATATTTTTTTATATATTTCTAACTTTTATACTTTTTTAAATATACTTTTGGTTTCCCTTTGACTGTAGTCCAAACCAAAATCCACATAACTCTAAAACACACGGAAGCAATATATAAGATTTTCAGCTTAACTCGGTACAAACCTAAACCGTTCTAAATTAATCATTTATATTTTGTATGTGTTCAAAATCATTATTTATATAATTTTTTGACATTTTTACGCAATTTATACATATCAAAATGTTTTGAAGTTTGGGGTTTTTTTTCCATATATAGTTGCTAATGGTGATGAAGGCCTAAAAGTTTTATAAGATATTCCAACATCCACTTTACTACATAGATTTAAAATTTTCTTTAATATTTCATATAGATTTTGTATTTTTTTTCAAAAATATTGCTTGTATTTTAATTTTGATTGATTAAAACATATTAAGAAATTTAAATTTTGGTTTATTTTGAGCTCTTGTGTTTTTGCTTCGCAGAATTCTTGTGCCTCTAATATAAACTCAGCTCAGATTTCTTTCGCGGGATATTATATTATTTAGTTTAATGTTTTATTCTATTTATATTTTTGACATATATTTAATTTTATTTATTATTAAATATATTTGTGACATTTTATTATTTTAAATATTATTTACTCTTTTTGTTATAGTTTTTATTTAATAAAATACTTTTTTGTTTTATTTTTGTCTAAATTGAAATTAACATCAACTTTCATTAAGTAGTTTGTTTCCATTAAATTTATTTTTCATAGTTTCTTAAATGTTTCAGCTGTCATTTAACTACTTCTTACATTTGGTATTGAACTATGAACATGATTTAGTTTAATAATCCACACATTGAACAAAATTTAACTACTCGTACCATTGTGTTTGCATTATTAGAAACTACTTTAGAATTACCTTTTTTTCTTAGAATCTTGAGATGCCGAAGTATTAACATGACAAAAATGTGAACTTTTTAATAATTTGATTATTGGTTGAGTTGTGAGGCATGAACGTGATCATTGTTTCTCTGTACCTCTAACAATATCCATTAGATACCGACATGACTACTGGCTGTAGATACGATCTCTGTTTCTACATGCAAAGGCTTTTCATGACTCTCGGACAGAAGTGTCTTTACTCTTGAGATCCTTAGAAAAAGTGAAGCTTTTCAACTCCCTGAGACAAAAAACTGATTAGTATGATAAATTGATACTCTTTTGCTTGCTGATGATGTTTTGCTGAGTTAGGCTGCTCTTTTTTCGCGTTTATGAATAACTTGAAAGTTCTTGTATGACTACTGCTTATAAACAATGAAGCTAAGGAAGTTGTTGTATGACTACTGCTTATCTATACAAATACAACTTTTCTTTTGTTCAAGACAAACACCAATTTTACGTTTATACATACAAACCCCAATTACTAACCTTTTCTGCGACGAATAGCATGTCAACCCCAATTAGCTTTCCTCCTTTCTTAACATTCTAGATTCCCAAAACCAAAGCAGACGTGTGACCACAACCTGCTTACCGCGCCTTAGCTTCAATTTGGAGAGATGGATTTGTGAATTCACCATGACCGGAAGGTTCTGTTTCGGCATGGTTAACGCAAAGGAGATGAAATTGTGAGTTTCCACTTTGTCATCAAATCCTTATATGCAGTGATCGTGGAACTGAATTGAAGTAAATTTAGTTGCACTCACTGATTGTCTGCCATTGTTGACCTTTGTTACGCCTTCCCCTGAACAGAAGCTTAGCTGAGACGACAACGACTGATAATCAGCTTTGCTTTTTTTTTAACATCACTTAAGGCTTAGCAACTGGGCCTCTAGAAAATCATGTTATTGTGCTAAGCTAAGACTACGGCTGAGCTGATGGACACAGCCCCAGCTGCGATGTTTGCCCTCGTTCTGACACACTTCCCAACAGATAGTTTGTGCTTAAACAGCCTGCTGATGTTCCTCCCAAAGTCATTCACTCTTTGACCAATTTTCATGACTTATTTCACATGTGCAAAGATCTGACATTCTTCAAAGAAAAGAGAGTCAAGACCAGATAAATTTTTGAAAATACTGCATACCATCTTTATGTACTAAGAAAACGGTGCTTACAAATATTGAGACTGGGACCCACTTGTCTGAAGAAAAAAGAACACTATCTTTTAAACTCTTGGTACTGAATGAACACATCTAAAAATCAAATACGCACATATGTATATGAACAGAGTGAACGAAACAAACATTTTAAGCTAACAACACCGCTTTAATATGCTTTACGGCATTAGACACACTCACATAACAGAACTAAAACTAATTCGCTCAATTAAACAGAAGCAGCACCCACTGGAGTCTTGATGTATCTAACAACAATTGGCTTTATCATCACAAAGTGTAAAATCAAGAAAAATAAGCAAACATAATAAAAGAGAGTTGTATCAAACAGGATGCAGTAGCCACTCTCGAGATGCTTCATACATCAATAGTCTCCCTAGCAAACTGTAGCGAACTGAAAACATGTTCCTACTGGTTTTTAAACTCAATAGCACAACCTAACAGTGGTTGAATCTGCACAAACCCTGATATCAAATTTAGATATACTCACTGAAAATAGGAGAAGGATTTTTGGTCGTTTCTCAGGACAAAGATCCAGTGTTTGATCAAAGGATGTGGTGGCACGAAGACCTGCAAAACCCAAGAATGAATTCATCTCTTTTCCCTTTCGATATAAAAGTTAAATTTTTCGTAATATAAGCTTCCAATGACCAATTGACAGTGATTGAATTGGCGCTAAACTTTTAATTGGCAGTGTTAATAAAAGCTTAATGAAAGGAGGTACCTTTGACATCTACTTGAACAACTTTCTTTTGAAAGTTTGAAATCTAGCCCTGCAAAGATAGATAAACACCAACAATTTTCATTTATAATTGCAATTTTTCTCCAACATGAGGTTTTAATTTTAAATTATATGATGATATAATTAGAAGCAAAATCAGTTGTCTTGCCATAGGTATTGACCCTTACGGAAAGATCACGTTCAGTTCATAATCCTATGACTCGTTGAAGGTTTACAATCCAGCCTGCAAGGATAGGTAAAAATCCAAAAACCCATAACGGTTCCGGTTTCCCTTTGTCAGCGAGAAGAAATCCCGACCAAATGACACGAACAGTATCTCGCTCCAGAAATTCACTATAAATAGTCGTCTCCCATCACCCTCCTGAAATTTCATGGTCGATTTTGAAAGCATAAGCTGAAAACACCATGAACCCTAGAATGATTAATCCTATTGTTACCTATAAATCAGGAAAATGGAAGCGTTTATTTTTCAAATCGCCAGAGGTACCGTATCGTCGAGAAGAAGTAGATCGACCCCATAAGCTTGCTGTATCTTTTCACATCATGGCCTTGCAAAATCTGAGAAGACAGAGTTCGACGGTAGTGTTACAGCGACCGGTTTTGAATCCAGCAAGGAGAGATGAGTTTACCTCTTTATACATCGTAGATGAACCGTTCCTTCCTTAAGGAAGAAGATGAAAAATCGTCTGCTCAACACTAATCGCCATTAGAGATGCGAAGACAAACACACACTAAATTTAATAGGAAGCGCAGCGTTTCATTGATATATTATGGTATGGGCCGACAAAGAGAAGTCACAGCCCAACAAAACTAAACCCGAATGAATCGCATCACAAATTAAATAAAACGGCGCGTTTTATTTACTTGGACACGTGTAGACTCAGCAGCGCCCGACTTTCTGACGTGGCAGGAAGGAGAAAACTGTGTTTTATAATAATAGATACGATTGAAAGTGTTTCGATCGCCTATGTAAATATATGATTTATAAGGGATCACGGACTTTGTAGTTGCATGATTGCTAAAATAATTAAATTATGTGCATACGAGGGGATCATCCTCGTTGTTCTTATTAGTCTCAAACTATAACTTTCATAAATACTGATTTAAGAAATAGTAAAAAGTTCATAGCTAATAAACATGTATAGGATACGGTTATGCCATGGCAGATGGCAGCTTAACAATATGTGTATATTTAATTTGTTAAATAATTACATATATGTTTGAGACTAACTAAGGAAAATTCAATATTACATATTAACACGGCATGAATGAGATAAGTGTGTTTATACAAATAATATATTCCTTGTATATGGTTTATATTATTCATTTGTTGCTTGTGGTATGCTTATTAAACAACTAGCCAGAAAACATTATCGTAATGTTGTGACTGCAAGTTTTTAAAATTAATACAAGTATTATATACGTGCATGTGAAATCAATTGACCGGTTCAGTTTTATCTGTTCGTAATTTGGTTTGGTTCAGTCGAACACATGTTTAATCTTTCATTTAATTGGAATACTAATATGATTAGATTTTCAAGATTAAATTAAGATTAACTATGTAAAATAATTAATGGTTTTAATTAGATTAAAATTAATTAATTATTTGTAATCCAATAAGAATGCATATAAGATATGTATTATTTATATTTATATTTAAATATATAATAAAATTGGATTAATATTTGTTTCTCAATTAATTTCAAGTATTTTTGATGTCTACCTAATCTTATCAACCATCAAGACTCGTTTCGTTGTAAGAAGGGCTTGCCAAAGCAAGGTGTCTGCAATTACATGAGTGAGGTGGATGGTAACGGTTACCATGTGAAACAAGATTGGTTCACTTGACTAGGCTATCAAAACGGTTTTGGGCTTAAAGACATAGGTTGGACAAGACATGAGATGTCGTCTGACAACTAAGAATTATATTGGATATAATTAGCAAAGTGTTGCTCACCTAAATAGCTAAACATTTGGGCGATGAGCCAAAGCTCACCTGGATTTTAGTGAAATATGGATCTTGGATATTATATTCATTTGAGGAAATTGTTTTGAATATAATATGAGTTTTTTTAATTGTTGAGATTTCTGTAATTCTAGAACATCATATTAATATTTGATATTCTTATATTCCAACAATATTAACTCCTCACAACCCATTTTCATTTCAATATGCCCTTGAGAAGGACAAATTGTATGGATCAAATTTCCTCCAATGGTATCGAAACCCTAGAATTGTTCTCAAGCAAAAGTTTAAACCCTACTTGGAAGATCTGAAAAAAGAAAAAGACTTTTGAAACATCGTCTAGGGGTATTAATGTTATAGAAGTAAATGTTACTACTTCTGGCTCTACTTCTTGGGTATTGGATACCGGCTGTGGTGCTCATATTTGTACGAATATGAATGGCCTAAGCAACAGTAGAATATTGGAGAAAGGACAAGTGGACCTACGCTTAGGAAATGGAGCAAGGGTTGCTGCATTAGCTGTGGGAACATTTCACTTGTCTTTACCTTCAGGCTTGGTTTTAGAACTTAAGAATTGCTACTATGTACTTTCTATAAGTAGGAATATTATTTCCATTCCTTGTTTGAATTTGGAAGGGATTTCAGTTTTCGATCAAAAACAAGTGTTGTTCTTTTGATCGTAATGATATCTTTTATGGTAGCGGTCCATTAGAGAA
>NC_027751.1:14067602-14081719 GCF_000695525.1 Brassica oleracea var. oleracea
TTTTCTTTGGCATTGTCGTTTGGGCCACATAAATGAGAAACGCATTCAAAAGCTTCATAATGATGGACTTTTGAGCTCATTTGATTATGAATCATATTAAAAATGTGAATCTTATTTATTGGGTAAAATGGCTAAGGCTCATTTTACTGGACACAGTGAAAGAGCCAAAGACTTATTGGAACTTGTACATACTGATGTATGCGGCTCAATGAATACAAATGCTAGAGGAAACTATCAGTACTTCATTACATTTACAGACGACTTCAGTAAATACGGTTATGTTTATCTAATGAAACATAAGTCTGAATCTTTTGAAAAGTTCAAAGAATTTCAAAATGAAGTACAAAATCAGCTTGACAAGAAAATAAAAACTCTTCGATCTGATCGAGGTGGAGAATATTTGAGTCAAGCATTTAATGATCATCTGAGAGAGAATGTGGAATCGTTTCACAACTCACTCCTCCAGAAACATCACAGTGGAATGGTGTGTCCGAAAGGAGAAATCTGAACTTTATTGGATATGGTTCGGTCTATGATGAGTCATACAGATCTTCCACCATATTTTTGGAGATACGATCTAGAAACGTCTGTGTTTACGCTAAATAGATGTCCATCAAAATCAGTTGAGAAGACACCATATGAGATGTGGACTGGAAAGGCTCCAAATCTGTCTTTTCTGAAAATTTGAGTTTCTAATGCTTATGTCAAACGTATGTTTACTGATAAGCTTGGACCTAAATCTGATGAATGCTACTTCATTGGTTGTCCCTAAGAAACCAAAGGTTATTACTTTTACTACCCCACCGAGAACAAAGTGTTTATTGCTCATAGTGGTGTTTTTCTTGAGAGAGAATTTCTTTCTAAGAAGAACAGTGGGAGTAAAGTACAACTCGAAGAAGTTCGAGAAACACATGAGATGGTTTCATCATCTTAGGAAGATGATCAATTAGATTTACGAAGAGTCGTGGAATCTACCCCTGTGAAACCCGGAGTGCGTAGGTCCGAAAGTACACGTCACGAACCTGATAGATATGAGGTTTGGGTGACAGATCATCATGATCTATTGATAATAGGGAGTGATGAACCTACGCCTTTTGAGGAAGCTATGATGGGCTCTGACTCCAATATATTGCTTGAAGCAAGCATCTCGGAGTTGGAATCTTCGTTTTAATGAGGCAATCACAGAGTTTGACTTCATTAGAGATAAAGAAGAACCTTGTGTTTACAAGAAGACTAGTGGGAGCGCAGTTTTCCTTGGTGTTGTATGTAGATGACATACTTTGAGGTTGTTTCCTAATGAAAGACATGGAAAAAGCTACATATATCCTTGGAATAAGAATATATAGAGATAGATTAAATAAGACTAATGGATTATGTCAAGATACTTATATTGATAAGGTCTTACAAAGATTCAAAATGCATGATTCCAAGAAAGGCTTTTTGCCAATGTCTCATGGCATAACTCTTAGCAAGACTCAGTGTCCTGCGACACAGGATGAGCGAGAGCGCATGAGTAAAATCCCATATGCTACTGCGAAAGGATCTATCATGTATGCCAAGATCTGTACTCGTCCAGATGTTGCATGTGCTTTGAGCATGACGAGTTGATACCAATCTGATCCAGGTGAAAGTCACTGGACAACATTCAAGAATATTCTCAAGTATTTGAGAAATACTAAGGATAAATTCTTGGTCTATGGAGGAATTTATGAGCTTGTTGTAAGTGGTTACATCGATGCCAGTTTTTCAGACTGACAAAGATGATTTTTGATCACAAGTTGGTTTCATCTTTTGTCTTAATAGAGAGTGGTGATTTGGAAGGGTTCCAAGCAAAGCACCATAGAATAGTCTGAATGGATGCAAATGTTGTTGATCCATTGACCAAGCCACTTCCATGGTCTAAGTATAAGAGTTATACAGCAGCCATGGATATTAAATAACTTAAGATGTGATCTTGATTTAGTGGGAGGCTTTATTTTTATGATATGATGTTCATATTAATATACATTAGTTATGTTTTCAAATTAATGAAATTGTTTCAGATTTATTTGATTATTGGATAATTAAATAAATGTCCCAAAATAATTTATATCATTCTTATAGGTCATCAAGTACGTGACTTGATCATGAAACCCTATAAGTGAAAGATGTTATAAATTACTGAGGTCCCTAGTCAAGGTTGTTAAACTGGGACATTAACGACCATGAATGGCTAGTATGTGAGGTGATTGATGACTAAGTTTTATGTAGTCATTCAATATGTGGTATTGAAGTCAATATGTAGTCATTCAATATGTGGTATTGAAGTCAATCACATGGATATGTGTTAGAGAACACATGATCGGACTGACCCGCTATGAGAACTCTACAAGATTGTTATATGAGTGTCATGAGAGTTTCTCACTACGACTATATAGTATAGTCCTTAGACCTGAGTTCGTCATGATTCTTTATTTATGGATTAGTTCACTTTGACCTTGTCAAACGTCAGCCGTAACTGGTGATTATAAAGGCATTGATTAGGTGTTCTATGAAGTTTGTTAAGGAACAGGGATGGAACAAGATGAGATTTGTCCCTCCCATATAACGAGAGATAAATATCTTTGGGACTATCGAAGATTTGATACTGAAAAATGCATGGCCGTGCTCAAACGAGGTGATTGTCAGTCGTTTGTTTTATCAGTATAAATCAGAGTTCGATAAACGTGATCTAGCTTAATAAGGATGACACTAGTTCTTGTCTTTTGCTGAGATCGAGATATAGAGACAAATGGATTATGAGAATAGATGATTCTAGTACAAGTGGGAGATTGTTGGGAATGTCCTAAAATCATTTTGTACTTACTAATTTCGACAATCGTATAAAATAAGGTGGTTATAATGTTTTGCGAGAAACCGCTTATAATCTATTGATTGAGAATCTACTACTAATTTTATATGATTCTACAGGGTCACACACCTAAGCAAACTAGATTAATGATTATGGTTTTGGAAGTAATATAATACATAAGATAAGATGTATTATACTAAAGCAAGTGATAATTATAATAGTTATAATTATCTTAATGAAAAGATGAACGTGTATGTGTATGGGCTTTAGCCCACCAGCCCTTAATTGGACTAGGTTAAGCACGTTGCCATGTTAATTATATAATACATGGTGCTGTCTTTTCATTAATGATGACGAATACAACTAAAACCCTAAGGCGACCAGAGACGAAATGTTTGTCTAGTTTGACGGCACTAGCATCTCGTTGAGATCTAGTTTGTATGCGTGTGGATACCGGTAGAGACACGACGTTTGGAGTGCTAGGAAACCTCGGTTTGTTTTATTCATCTTTCCGCTGCAAAACTTCCAGGTATATTTGAAACCCTAGATCTAGATTTATTTCAGTATTGACATGAGATTCTAGACAAATTGAATTCATAGGTTGATTTATAAATTGTTATAAACGTATGAATTCCAACAAAATCAAAATACAATACTTGTTAGTCGAGATATATCATTAGGAATTCCTCCTATATTGTTACTAGTAAAGCTAAAATCTCTGAGAGATGTCAAGTTTCCTAGAGATGCAGAGGAGCTTTCCTGTTCTGAAGGAACACTTCCTCCTAGGTTGTTAGTGTAACACCCCAAAACCGGCCCAATTAAAATTTTAATAGGGTATTGGGTTCTCTACAGCCCAACTAGAAAACCCTAGAGTTCCTACTCTTTTTCTTATAAATACCAGCCTCCACCTCCTTAGTCTCTCATCATGAGCCTGAAGCGAAGCTCTGCAGAGAACTCCCAGAGACCGGAAGCCCTAGCCGTCGACTCTCTCTCTCCCTGCGCCACCTCTCTCCCTTCTCTCTCTCTCTCCTTGCCGCGCCTCTCTCTTCTCTCTCTCCTTGCCGCGCCTCTTCTCTCTCTCTCTCCTCGCGTGATCTCTCTCTCTCCCGGCCGACTCTCTCTCTCCTTGCCGTGAGCAACCGCGAGTGGTGGTAGTGGCCGTGTGTTGTCGCCGATCTCAGATCTCATCTCTCTTATCTTTTATTTTCAGATCCAGATCCAAATCTAGGCTAAGGTGAGGTGTTCTACCCAGATCTTGTTCATGCTCTTCTATATTGTTGAATGAGGAGCTAGGATTGTCTAGATCCTGATTGATGCTAGGTTGATAGATCATACTGCATAGGAACGCTCATACTGATTAAGGACTTAAAATGGATTGTCTCATGATTGATTGGTCGTTGATCTATTCTTGATTGTGGTTGGGAGTCAGGATGTTTAGAAAGAATTAAACCTATGATAATAGTAAACGTTAACGGTTGGATTAGATGAATGGTAGGACATCCGTGAATGGTTGTTTAATGAATTGAGTGACACACCGAAAACGGGTAGCATCTTAAATGAAGGAAAAACTGAGTCTAAGAAAATGAAAGGAAAGAATAAAGAAAAAGGAAAGATGATTGATTGATTAGTAAATTACCCGGGAGGGTGGAAAGAAAGATAACGCGGCGGCCGTAGCGTTCAAAAATGGCGGAGATGCGGGGCCATAACATCCGATAAAAATGGCAGATTAAGAATAGAGGCGCCGATAAGATTGAGTCACGCCGAGTCTTGGACGGAAGGGGTCGTAATGCACTGCAAAGGCGGCCCGTACCCGAGGAACTAAGTGACGGGCCTACCAGGGCAGGCGACTTCACAGGAAGCAGCAAGAACAAGGGGTGGAGGGAACCGCTTTGAGCTGTGTAGGTCCTAGAGTTCTAGGATGATTGGAGTTTTAAACCGAATTATGTGAATTGAGTGACGACTGAGTTCATTACATTGCTTGACTTGATGAAATGAAACGAATGTGACAAGTTAATTAAGTTGAATCCAACTGAGTGTAGTGACTAGCCGGTTCTCGTTTCGCATTGAGCAGTATAAAGGCTCATGGGGGAGACTGGTCTAGAATCGCCTCACTGAGTATTCTTTACTCACCCCTATTTTTCCTCCCTTTTTGCAGAACCTTAAGTGGAAGTATCGATGGTAAAAATGGAAACGCACTTGAAACTCATGGGACCAGTAACGGGACCCACAGAGATGTCGGGATAGTAGACATTTGTGTCCTTAACCCCGCGCCCAGGAACCCCGATTAGAAATGGGGAAGGGGCGGGTGTTACAATTGGTATCAGAGCCAGGTTAAGGTCCCTTAATACTAACTTAAGGGATCAGCGTTTCCGCCATTGTTCATTACTTTCCTTATGGTTCTGTTGGACCCACTGTAGTCAGTGTTGAAAGAGAGTTCGAACAGCTCAGAGGCTTCGGCCGGGATGGGAACAACAAGAAGTCCTCGAACCGTGGTGTGGCGGAGTTCTGGAGGCCCACAAAGGGGTTAACAAAGAGTTGTAAGACAAGTATACAGAGTGGTCATTTGCCTAGCGCGGCAGGCTAATGAGGAATGGAAGATTGGACATACTAGCTTTAGGTGATATGTCTCGCCGGCATCACCACCCCACGCCAGCCCGAGAAGGTCGGGGGACGAGGATCAGACACAAAGCCGAGGTGTGCGTCGCTCCAGGGAAGAGATATCTCTGCAAAAGAATAGCATTGCGTCATTCTGATATTACAGTGAAGCTTATTTCTCATTAAAAAAAAAAAAAATTGGCGTGGGCCCACCAGGAAAGGAAGGTGCGAAACCAAGGGCGGCCATGGGGACTGGACAAAAGGGAAAAGCCAATTCGAGATTGCGGGTTGAGCTAAGGACCTTCATGGGGTAAAAAGGTTGACAGTAATAAGGATCATCTTGGGGTGAAAAGGATCGTCTGGGGGTGAAAGGGATGATGGAGGATCATCATGGAGCGAAAAGGTGGATGCTAATAAGGACGATTGATGATCGCTTTGGAGCAAAATGGGATATACCAATAAGGATCTAGGACCTTCATGGGGTAAAAGGGTTGACGGTAATAAGTATCATCTTGGGGTAAAAAGGATCATCTTGGGGTAAAAAGGATGATGGAGGAGCATCATTGAGTGAAAAGGCCGATGCTAACAAGGATGTTGGAGGATCGCTTGGGGCGAAATGGAAAGCACTATTAGGGATGATAAGGACTACACCGGGGATATAATTCATGCAAATGCACAAGCAGCACTATAGTCTTGAGAAACGATCGAGAACTGTCATCTATTCATGACTGCTATTATGATTCTGATCAGATCTTTTGACACTGCAGGATGTCTTCACCAGTGCATCACGAGTTCGGAGAAAGACGCTTGCGCTATGGACCAAAGGTGACGAGGGCGTACACCCGCAAACCCTACTGTGACGCTTGGGGTAACATGGTACCTGCCCTCTTCCCGGACGAGGAGGAAGTGGGGTTCGTGGAGCAGCCGAACGCCCACATCCGGGAGACGACCGTGAGGCATCGGGTACTGATGCCCCATTTCCAGCGGGCAGCTGAGTACAGGCGGTTGTACCAGGGTCAGGGGACTTTCCAGTTTGCACCTGAAGTTGAAACGACACCGCCCATGGGGAGCCGTGGGCCCCCAAGGACGTCGGGGTTGACCGGGGAAGGTCTTGGACCGTGTAGGATGGAGGACAGTGTACCAACGAGGAAACGTGGACGTCCAAGAAAGATTCCTAGCATTGATGCGGACCGCCTGAGGAGCGTGACCGGAGTATGTCGGTGTGGGACACTGATGCAGGCCAGGCAAGGACCACGCTCAGTTCGGGAGTACACTGAGGAATTCCTGGAGACAGCCAAAAGATGCAAGCCAAAGACAGCGGAGGATTGGTGCCGGTGGTATAAGGCAGGACTCCGCGAGGAAATTCAGGGCAAGCTGATTGGCGCGTTGGAATCATGGGAATTCGCCTTGGTGAACCGGATGGCCGGCCAGGCAATGGAGGCCGAACGGACACTTACCCATCGGGTCGTCGCCATCTCGAGCTCTGAGGAGGAAGTGGAAGAGGATCCATCGGAAGACTCAGAGTGGGAAGAGGAGCCGGCGTCGCCGACTGGGAGTGGCCGCGTGGTTGGTGTTGAAACAGAGGCGGGGCAGAAGTCTCCAGCTCAAAGTGGCTAGTTGCGATTCCTGAGACAGCTAGTAGGAGTAGGACACGGCTTTCTTTATTTCGTATTGGTTTTAGCTTTTCCTTTCTTGTTATAAGGCTATTCGCAGATTTGGGCGATACCTTGAGACCTATTAAACTATTGTATTCCTACTCCATTTCATTTATTGAAATTCATTGTTGGTTTTAAATTAAAAAAAATGATCTTGAGCAAGTAGGATGTTTTATGTGTGCCTCCATTGATTGTGTTTGAAACTCGCATCGAGTTTTGAGATGTTAAGTTCGAAGTCTGAAGATTGGAATTCGGGACGAATTCCGATTAATAGGGAGAGAATTGTAACACCCCAAAACCGGCCCAATTAAAATTTTAATAGGGTATTGGGTTCTCTACAGCCCAACTAGAAAACCCTAGAGTTCCTACTCTTTTTTTCTTATAAATACCAGCCTCCACCTCCTTAGTCTCTCATCATGAGCCTTGAAGCGAAGCTCTGCAGAGAACTCTCAGAGACCGGAAGCCCTAGCCGTTGACTCTCTCTCTCCCTGCGCCGCCTCTCTCCCTTCTCTCTCTCTCCTTGCCGCACCTCTCTCTTCTCTCTCCCCTTGCCGCGCCTCTTCTCTCTCTCTCTCCTCGCGTGATCTCTCTCTCTCCCGGCCGACTCTCTCTCTCCTCGCCGTGAGCAACCGCGAGTGGTGGTGGTGGCCGTGTGTTGTCGCCGATCTCAGATCTCATCTCTCTTATCTCTTATTTTCAGATATAGATCCAGATCTAGGCTAAGGTGAGGTGTTCTACCCAGATCTTGTTCATGCTCTTCTATATTGTTGAATGAGGAGCTAGGATTGTCTAGATCCTGATTGATGCTAGGTTGATAGATCATACTGCATAAGAACGCTCATACTGATTAAGGACTTAAAATGGATTGTCTCATGATTGATTGGTCGATGATCTATTCTTGATTGTGGTTGAGAGTCAGGATGCTTAGAAAGAATTAAACCTAGGATAATAGTAAACGTTAACCGGTCTGATTAGATGAATGGTAGGACATCCGTGAATGGTTGTTTAATGAATTGAGTGAGACACCGAAAACGGGTGGCGTCTTAAATGAAGGAAAGACTGAGTCTAAGAAAATGAAAGGAAAGATGATTGATTGATTAGTAAATTACCCGGGAGGGTGGAAAGAAAGATAACGCGGCGGCCGTAGCGTTCAAAAACGGCGGAGATGCGGGGACATAACATACGATAAAAATGGCAGATTAAGAATAGAGGCGCCGGTAAGATTGAGTCACGCCGAGTCTTGGCAAGAAGGGGTCGTAATACACTGCAAAGGCGGCCCGCACCCGAGGAACTGGGTGATGGGCCTACCAGGGCAGGTGACTTCACAAGAAGGAAGCAGCACGAACAAGGGGTGGAGGGAACCGCTTTGAGCTGTGTAGGTCCTAGAGTTCTAGGATGATTTGAGTCTTAAACCGAATTATGTGAATTGAGTGATGACTGAGTTCATTACATTGCTTGACTTGATGAAATGAAACGAATGTGACAAGTTAATTAAGTTGAATCCAACTGAGTATAGTGACTAGCCGGTTCTCGTTTCGCATTGAGCAGTATAAAAGTTCATGGGGGAGACTGGTCTAGAATCACCTCACTGAGTAATCCTTACTCACCCCTCTTTTCCTTCCCTTTTTGCAGAACCTTAAGTGGAAGTATCGATGGTAAGAAAGGAAATGCACTTGGAACTCATGGAACCAGTAACGGGACACACGGAGATGTCGGGATAGTAGACATGTGTATCATTAACCCCGCGCCCAGGAACCCCGGTTGGAAATGGGGAAGGGGCGGGTGTTACAGTTAGAATATGAAAACAACATCGACAATCTAGTGCAGTTTGACAATGGCTGGAACAGAAAATTGAACCTAATATCAAGTGTTTAATTCTAAACAAATTCATCGAAGTCGTTCTCTGTGTTCTTCACTGACAATATCAGATCACGAAGCTGATTAAATGCAATGGGAACTAAGAAAGATCAAAAATTTATGGAGTACAAAAAGTAGAGGACAAAACAAAATTTGAGTTTAGGATGAAAACATCTAAATGAATCAAAAGAATGAAGTTTCCCCACGACATATCATCTCGAGTGGTTTTTTTTTTTTGAGGAAAAAAACCCATTATTGTTATCTCTGCATACTCATTAAATGCTTCTCCTTAATATCTCCTATATATTAAAGGAGAAACACTTTTAAAATTGAAAAAATTGCCAAAACACCACGGAAAAACAATTACATTGTTCCTATACCATAAATCATTTTTTGGTCGGATTTGGACTTAGATACCCCTGGGCAACTTCAAAAATTCATATCAATTATTTTAAGAGTTAGAAAAATATGAAAAATTATTCAAAATGTACATAAACATGGAACAATCATATGAAAAATAATTTGGTTGACTAAATATTAGTGAAACACAATTTCATATTTTTATCTTCGGATAGTAGAAAACAAAATCTACTAACTACGGATATGTAGATCGTAGTTTCGGTTAACTACATATATCTTGCGCTTACAGATGTTAAAATCTACGATTTGGTAATCTGTCTATTACCGCAAAAAGAAAAAGTTACGGTTTTGCTTACGATCTGAACCACAAAAGATTTCATGAATTATTGTTTCCTATATATCTACTGGCAGGGATTCACAGAATATGCCAGTTACTAATAATCTACCATGGTAATATTTCGTTATCTACTAATATACTATAACTTATCTCTGCTGGATTATACATTCTGCCGTCGTATCTACCATCATATATACAATCTACGGGTAGCAGAATGCATGTTCTGCCAAATTCGAATTCTTTTGGAAAATATTCCTTAAATCTCTCCAAAATCTTTTGAAAAATATTCTGTAAATCTTTATTTTCCCAAATTTTACGTGTTTCCTAAAGTTATTTTTTTTTAAATAACCGTGATCTCTCTTCTTCTTCACAAGTTCTTGATTAATTTTGAAACCACCCCAAAAATTTGAATCCCTTGTTGAAGAACATGCATATCTATGCCTCTTGTGGGATGTGGAAATTTGATCCCTGTAAAGGGTGGGGATTTGCTTTTGAAAAAGAAAAAGGAGGTAGAGTATTGGCTGTGGAATTGACAAGTTCCTTTGAAGATCTAAGGACTACGGCTTTTGAGGATTTTGGAATTGACCAAAATGATGTCGAGCTTGAGTTAAGCTACTTACCTTTGGAGTTAATCAATACGATAGACTGTCCCTCAGTTATTATTGGGAATTATCGGCAAGTCAAGAATTTTCTTACATATGTACGTGGAAAAGCTTCTGCAAGGTTGTGTGTGTCTATTTCACATGTCAATTGAAACAGCGACAACATTGAGCTTGATAAAGAGCAATCTAACTCGCCTTTCAGAGAGCGAGGTGAGCCTTCCTCGTTTTCACCTCGAGATGGCATTGGTAGTTCATTTGAATCGAGCAAGGATGTTGAAGACGAATGTAACTCGAACGCCTCAGAAGAAGATGAAGATGTTGACTTAAGTGGAAATGAAGACGATAGGGGAAAAGGTGTTCGGTTTTCTTTGAATGATGTTGTGAAGAGGGGTGAAACGTTTCAAAACAAATCGAAGTTGAAAGCAGCATTGGAAATGCCAGCAATGAAGAATAACTTCGATTACAAAGTGTTGAATTCAGATTGAAAACTTTGGTAAATCCGATGCATGGACAACAAGTGTAAGTGAAGTTTTCGTGCTGAGGGGTTATCAGGATCCACATATTTCATCATCAAAAAATATGTGGCAGATCATACAAGTGCTGCTTCAAGTATGAATAATGGTGGCCGGACAGCTTCTGCAAAAACTATTGGGAGTCTAATAATGCATAGGTATAATGGTGTCAAAGAAGGTCCCAAAGCTAATGATATCATACAGATTATGAGAATGAAACATGGATGCGAGATATCTAAATCATTAACGTGGGATGCTCGTGAGTATGCAATTAGTCTGGTTAGAGGCATTCCCGAGCAGAGTTTTGGAAAAATTCTGAAATACTTGCACATGCTGAAAGAAGCTAATCCAGGAACATACACCTTTTACGAAACCGGTGTTGATGGTAAATTCAGATTTCTCTTCATTTCGTTTGGGCAATCTGTACGAGGTTTTCATACAGAGCACATGCTGAAAGAAGCTAATCCAGGAACACACACCTTTTATGAAACCGATGTTGATGGTAAATTCAGATTTCTCTTCGTTTCATTTGGGCAATCAGTACGAAAGGGAGTGGTTGGATTGATTGCAAAAGCTTCTAAAACTTATAGAGTTGTTGATTTTAAGAAGCGATTCCAGGCTCTGTGCAATATTAGTCCACCTATTGGAAAATATTTAACAGATGCAGATGTTACAAAGTGGGCTCGCTGTCAAGTTCAAGGATACAAGTACGACATCAGGACAACAAACCCTGCTTTGCGCTCACCAAGAGAGTATCCAGTCATTCCTTTGTTGGATAGCATCAGAGAAATGCTGACCCGTTGGTTCTTCGAATGACGCACACGAAGCAGGAAGCACACAAAACCATTAACTATTGCCATCGAGAAAAAGATAGATAGACGGATTAACAAGGGGAAAACGTTTCTTGTCCAGCCAGTTAACGAGCATCGTTTTTTGGTTCGTGGAGATACAATCGACTGCCTGGTTGATTTGGACAGAAGAACCTGCTCATGTGGGAAATACGACCTACTGAAAATCCCATGTAGACACGCAATCAAGGCTGGTTTAACAGTTGGCGGAGCCCCATCATCACTAACAGATGACATGTACACGACTTCCACTTGGAGAACAGCTTATCAAGAAACTATCAATCCAATAGGTGTTCCTGAGGATAGTTGGGTGGTTCCAGATACTGTTCGGAATGCTAATGTGCTAGCTCCAGAATCAAGAAGAGGAGCAGGAAGGAGAAGAAAACGCAGGTATGAGATAGTTGAAGACAAGCTCCGTTCATCGGAAGGAGCTCAAGAAAAAAAGAGGCACATGTTCAGTCGATGTGGCGAAGAGAATCATAACAGGGCTACGTGTGACAGAGCCATTTAGACATGTCTTTGTTTTGGATTTTCTTGTTTTTCATTATGGTGTTGGTTACTTGATTTGCTTGGTTTTCTTGCTTTTGAATTTTCTTGTTCTTGGATATGGTTTACTTGATTTTATGCAATCATTCCCTGATTTTCGGCAATGTTATCTATTTGACAATAAGTTGTAAACTGAAGCTGATCAATAGGTTTCTCTGCAACTTTTACTCTTTAATCAATATACAGTAAATTGAAGCTAGCTTTGAAATATAGAAATCAAACAATAAGTAATAGATTGTGAACTGAAGCTGATTATAAAGCCAACGATTGTAAATAAGAATCCATGGAGTGTATATTAGTCGATCATAATGAAAACAATACTGGAAACTTAAAAGATTAGGAACCCATCAAACTCAGACAACAAGAAACCGATCACTAGAACTTGCTCAGACAGTAAGAGAAGTCCATATTCCTACGATTGCTCCTACAACTACCATAGCCACCGTCGCTATCTTTAGCTTCTGTTTCATCTCCTGTGCAACTCTAGCAAACCCCAAGTATACCTTCTCTTTAAGCTTTTCGGACATCTCATGTTCAACTCTAACCATCTAGGACTTCACCTTTTCCATAACCCTTTCTTCAAACTTCGTAATCCCTAGAGCAACCCTCTCATGTTTCGCATCCACCATCCGAATCTCCTTAATCAAAGCTTCATCAATCCATTTAAATAGATGATTCTCAGTTTTTCTCTATCGCAAAAGAAACAAAAATCAGTCAGTATTATATTTTGAACTGTAAATCTAAGTGATATAGTATGGTTTAATCTGCAACACAAAATCGAAACAGGGACTTACATCTCTTGCGATTTCGCATCGGTAGAATCGTCGATACCTATTCTCCACCGTCGAATAACCAAACGTGGTTATGCCCTCGCCACACCAACATCTTGTAGGCACACCATGAGTAGAGAATCGAGGAAAACGAGCAGAAGATGTTGACGAACTGGTCATTGTGATTTTGTTGCTAGATTCCCAGGAGTCGCAGAGAAAGAACCCTAATCCCTTTTTCTCTCTACTTTACTTTCTTAAGTTTCGACAAATGAAAAGAAAATCACGTGTTTGGGGGTGTGTGGATACGGGTTTAGGGTTGGGTTTTAAGAATTTTCGGGTGAGCCTAGTGGGTATAAACCGTAATTGGGTTATACTCTATAACACTTATATTGGCTGCTAAATACTACACTCTAATACACTAAAATCGACATCTGAGAACTATATGAAGACAAAATTTGAAAATACTAAGCTGTAAAACATATCTTAGTAATCACTTAAAATCCCCATGTTACATACTAAATTGTAACTTGGTAAACACAGAATTCTTGTTTACTCTTGTTAAATACTACACCCTATAACATGATTTAGGGTATAGGGTTTGAACCAAATCGAATTTAGGGGTTCACTATCGAATTTGGGGGTTTGAACCGTAATGAATTTAGGGGTTTCAACACGTTCATATTTAAAATGTAAATTATAATAACAACTAACAACAACAATTAATCATGAACTCAAATAAATTAGATAGGGTTCAAACCCTATACCCTAAATCACTTAATATATCATGAACTCAAATAAATTAGATCAGTTTCAAAACAATAACAGTAGTGCATGAATTGAAATGATAAACCAAAAACTATCAAAGATAACAGTCATGAACTCAAAAGAGTTCAACCGTTTTCTCCGGAGCACGCTTTGGAGGCTTAAATGTGGACATTCGATACTGCAAGACCTAATCATTTGCTGCTTCCCAAACATCAAACGCTATCTTGTGTTGGGCTTCTTGGATGTTCTCGTCATTCACCAAAGAGAAATCTAAACCAAGTAGATGGCACTCTATGAACTTCAACGAATAAGCACCACAATCATTGCCACTCTTGTTTAGGGCGCGCATCGGGATATATGAAACAGTATACTGTTTGACATTGAAATCTTTCTTCTTATCTGACGACTGGACAGCCTTGACGATTCGTGGAATGAGGACG
>NC_027751.1:14081798-14085662 GCF_000695525.1 Brassica oleracea var. oleracea
AAGATTGACGCACATAGAGATCCAATGGATTTGGTTAACACAAATAGGGATGTAAAGACGATCGACATCAACACTCGAAACTGAACCTGTGCTTCCATGATATGGAGGCTAACCTCTTCCATACTCAAGAAAATTGTTGTCGACTTTGTACCCTCTCATGTTCCCATCAAACTTGCCGTAGGCCGTGATGATCTGATTACTAAACATACAGTTCATAAATGCTACTCGGTTTGGCTTCCACCGACGCAATGAGGTTTTTTCCCGAAACAAATACATCATAGCGTACATGTCCTGAAAAAGACAATACAATTTTTTTAGGAATGAGAACCAACAACAAAATTCAATCTGCAAAATAATTTTGAGCTAAACTCACATAGTTCTTCAACCATTCATTAGGCCCCATTATACGCGAAGCTAACTCTGCATCAAATTTAGATGGCCCAATCTGAAGTACTCTGTAAAGAGAAAGTAGTAGTGTGACGATGTTTATGAGGCAGAATTGAGAAAAAGAAGTAAAACAATACAAATATTACTTACTTGGGCTTGAGGATCCATTCACTTAGTTTGGAAAATTTGTCTTATGGAACAAAAACCAATTTGTAGTGACGATGTTTATGAGGCAGAATTGAGAAAAAGAAGTAAAACAATACAAATATTACTTACTTGGGCTTGAGGATCCATTCACTTAGTTTGGAAATTTTTTCTTATGGAACAAAAACCAATTTGTAGTGTCTTTGCAACAGACTTCTGGATCATCTATATTATTCAAGGATGGTCGGTTGAAGATCTCTGGCCGGAAATAAGTCACTGGCGTAGTGAAAGCAGAAGGTTCGGACTTGTTCTTTCTCTTTATTGCAGCAGACACTGGGGTGGATTCTATTTCTTCTTCCACTTCATTCGGACTTGCTTCTCCAGCTTCTTCTTCAGCTGAACCATGTTCCTCATAACTGTACTCAAATGGTTGTACAGTTTCCTGATAAGCCCAAACATGCTTACTCCAGTCATACTTATTTCGGTGCATCTCAATCATCAGATTGACTCTTTCATCCCGCATCTCAGAGGGTCGATCAAACTCAGCACTTAAAACGACATCGAAATTTCCAGTTGAAGAGATGTAAGTAAACACTTCTCCCTACAAAGCAAACAATAAAACAGAAGTTAGACACTAACATTAAGAACTATACAAATTCGAACACATTAATTAAAGGAAACAAAACTTACATTGGATCCAAAATTAGACTCTAAGCTGATAATATCCTCATAGAAAACCTTAGCAGATCCTTTCCACTTCCTGCATCTCATGCTAGTCATGCCTTCTCTGAGTTTCCAACCCTAAAGAGACCCGATGTCTGGAATAGCCTCCATCAACCAAATCTGAAGTGCATACGAGATTCCATCAACGACATAACTCTTCTGCATCTTCACTTTATCCCTAACTTGGATAATGCAACTCACCAGCGCATCAAAGGAGTGAAGACCCCACGGATATTTCCTCATGTTTTCGAAATCCATCACCAGCTTGATGTACTTGTGTGGGATCAATACCTTCTCATCCTTCGCCATAAGTATACCAGCAATCACACACAAATACACCAGCCTCAGCCAATCAACATGAGACCACGTATTACAAGATCTAAGATGCACCTTCCTGATTTGCTGTAGACTGATATTTCCTCCTTTCTTTAACAGCTTACTCCAAAACCCTTTATCATATTTCCAATTATCAATCTCCAAGTCAGGCTCATCTTTATACTTCAGACCAGTGATCGCATAGAATTCTTGCATTGAAAATCTGAGAGGGTTCCTAGCATAATGGAACCATAACTCATGGCGCTTTGCGGTTAGAAGCTGCTTACAAACGAAGCTGTGGATCACTCTCCCCGAATACTTGAGCTTGTGTACATAAATCGCCATAACCTGAGCAAATAGCGGGTCACCCAACACTTCCTTGTACTCTGCTTCAACACACTTCTCCACCTTCTTAATTATGGAAGTTCGACAAGTGTTGTTGACCTTCTCAACTTGTGTTTCAGTTCCCTCTTTGAATAGGCACTTAGGCAACTCATCCATCGTCATACCTGTGAATAATGAAACAATGCAAACACCACAGTCAATTCTCATAAAACAAAGTCTACAAGTTCATAATAAACCGCGACATTACAAAGACAATAAACCGAGACATTACAATAACAAAGTCTCCTAATACAAGTTCATTACAAAAAAAAGGCATCATAATATAAGTTCCTTCCAAGTTGTCTCAAGCAAAAAGAATTAAACTTTGAATTTAAACACCTAAATCTTTAACAGAAGCAAAAATCAGTAGCTATCAAACGCAAAATATGATAAAAAAAACACCAAAATTTAAAAAAAGACACCCAATGAACAACAACACAAACTATGTAAGAGTGCTACAAGAAATCGGTGGCCATAAAAAACAAATTAAACCATACACAGATGCGAAACACGAAAAGTATGAAACTTTATTAGCAAAATCGCGCGATGACATAAATCAAAAATAATAAAACTTTGCTAACATAAAATCCTAAATTATTGACATAAACTTAAATCGAAACCACAAGTCCTTATACAAACCTGAAATTCTCGATTTCTTTTCTTGAAACTAGAGCTGAGAGAGTGTATTGCAGAGCGGTGAGGCACGAGCTTCAGTTTCCGGCGAGGTACGAGCTTCAATGTTCGCGACTTACTTAAGAACGAGACTTGAAGTGAGCACGACTGAGACTTAGATTAAGAAGAAGAAGAACACCGGCGGAGTCTTAGCGGAAAGAAGGAA
This sequence comes from Brassica oleracea var. oleracea, assembly GCF_000695525.1. NCBI lineage: Eukaryota > Viridiplantae > Streptophyta > Magnoliopsida > Brassicales > Brassicaceae > Brassica > Brassica oleracea. Next base: position 14,084,590 of record NC_027751.1, read on the forward strand.
CACCGGCGACAACTACCTCTGGCAAATCGGTGACTTCGAGTCGTCTTTTCTCTCTTTCGCCAAAGGAGGAGGTGAAAACGGAGTGAAATTAGGGTTCGATACACACGATTTGGGGATAAAACGGTTTTGCCTCTTTTGTTTTTTGTTTTTTAACTTTTAAATTTTAAAATAATTAAATTAACAATAATCGTTTTGGATTTAGATTAGGGGTTTAATTGGATTTACAGAAAAAATTATGCTAAGTGGACAACTTATACTTCATTTTCTGGCATAGGGACAATGTACTTATTGTTTTGTTGTATATTTCCAATTTTCCCTTTAAAATTTACCTTAAAAGTTAATTAGCAAGGAATGTGACGTGGTGACGTGGCTTAACGAGAAACTTTTATTTAGTAAAACACTTAGGTGTCACGCAGAGAACGTTTCTCACCAAAACTGTCAATTAATGCGTTCACACTAACATTCTTTTAAAAGAACTTCATACCATCTATATTTTTCTCGACGAACACTTTTACGTGATAAACCTTCAGCTTCAAGTTTGATTAGTTGATTTATCAATCCTCTCAATATAATCATAGCATCAATAAAGATTCTTTATTCCTCTATACGTTTATGTAAAAACGGTAACCCATCTGATCTATCGCCATTAAGTCGACAGATCCGTAGAGACCACAAAGCGATGAAACTTTAGGAGGATGCCAAGTGTTAATGAAAGAACCCTTTTCTCCATACATGCTTTCATGCATTTAGCAGAGCACTCACGTTCTTGAGAACCGCCTCTCATTGCTGAAAGTAGGGGTGGGCACTTTACGCGATATCCGAAGTGGCACACGAACCCGATCCGAAAAGCCCGAACCGAAATCCGAACTGAAGGAGCAAAATATTCGAACGGGTATTGAATTAGGAGAGATTGGATATCCGAACCCGGACGGTAAAGATTCATTATTGCTCTATACGTTTCTGTAAAAAACGGTAACCCATCTGATCTATCGCCATTAAGTCGACAGATCCGTAGAGACCACAAAGCGATGAAACTTTAGTAGGATGCCAAGTGTTAATGAAAGAACCCTTTT